>NC_053157.1:226711417-226936849 GCF_016835505.1 Polypterus senegalus | reverse complement strand
GTGACCCGGGGAGGTTACTTGAGGCAACCACTGCTGTTTCTGAAGTTACTATAGGAGATGGTTTAACTGACATACAGCAAAGTGAATTGATTTCTCTAATAAAAAGGAACAATGATTTGTTTTTATCTCTACCCACAGAGTGCTGTATAATCACTTAACCTGATGTTAAAGTACAAATGTGTCCGTATAGAACACCCAAAGCTAGAAGAAAAGTGCTTAGAGATGGAGGTGAAGCAACTACTTGAATTGGGTTTAATCCATGAAAGTAGGAGTGAATTGTATTGTCCTATTGTTTTGGTTTCAAACCCAGACAGGTCTACTGGTTTCTGTATAGATTTTAGGTTATTGTATAAGATTTTGAAATTGGATGCATACCTGATGATATTGGTGAGTTGTTGGAAAAGCTGAGACAAGCATTGTATATGTCTACCTTGGAGCTGACTAAGAGATATTGGCAGGGGCTTCTTGAAGAATCTAGTTGTGAAAAAAAAGCAGTTGGAATACATGGCTTCACAGATGACATGTTAAATAATGGAATGTAACTGATTAACAAAAGCAGCTTCATTTATCATTAGGTTGTACTTATTGCAATATGAATGTAGTCAATTGCTCCAATAATATTAGGAGAACCAGACACTGCTACAAATTACCTTTTTATTGTGTCAAACACTTGAGGTTCTTTATGTATAAGCACCTACATCATAAAAAAACTGGATGTAGTACCTCACTAGTCAGTTAAGCATGACAGAGTGAAGCTTGGTTGAACACAATTTAAAGCATTTTGGTATTTAGAATTTGTTAGTTATGGGGCTCTTATTTTTTGTATGAAAATTATTATTATTATTATTATTATTATTATTATTATTATTATTATTATTATTATTATTATCCATCCATCCATCCATTGTCTAACCCGCTGAATCCAAATACAGGGTCACGGGGTGTGCTGGAGCCAATCCCAGCCAACACAGGGCACAAGGCAGGAACCAATCCTGGGCAGGGTGCCAACCCACCGCAGATTATTATTATTATTATTATTATTATTATTATTATTATTACTACTACTACTTGCACCTCTCATTTGTTAATTTTCATTTTTCTAATATATTTGCCCAATATATAAGCATATTAAAAAAAAATTATTTGTGTTTTGGGAAGATTTTGACAGTTTTGATCTTTCCATTAGAGTTAGATCTTACAAGGCTATAGTAGACATGCATGTTATTTTACTGTACTCACATGGCAATAAACTTGAACTTATGTCTTGTTTTAATTATTATTTATTTGTTTTTTTCCCTAGATTATTGGTATCAAATGAATAAAACCTTTGGAAAATGTATGTTGTCTGAAACCAGATTCTTTTATCACTATTAGTGGTATGAAGGCAGAAGTTAAGTATAGATTGTCACTTTCTGTAATGCAAATAAAGCAAGAACTACAGCAGAATGAAATAACAAAATTCAAACATTGACCAAAATAGTACAAGCATCTGCTTGGTGTCCTAACTACAAGTACAAAAGGACAAGGAAACTAGTTATGTGAGCCAGAAAAGGAGCTTTGTTCTGACTTTTTTTCCTTTTCTTTATTTTATTTTTGCAGAACCGTGGCCATCTTATATTTTGAGTCTTATGATTCACTTATTCTTGTATATTTGAATGAAATGAATGTTTTGCTCTCTCCTTTCTTTATGAAGCAGGGTGCTTACTAACTCTTGGCAGTTGCTCTCATTCTGCTTGTTGTCAGTCTGGTTTTGATACAAACTACAAATCAATGTTATCTGTGTGGACATTGTGCTGTTCTGGACCCACAAAAAATGCATGAGTTCAAAAATATAGGAGCAGAAACTTTTGGACCATTCTGTACACTTAAAAAAAAAACAAACAGAGGTATAGCGAAATGGACCCCAGGTCAAAGCTGGTTTTGTATTCAAACTTTTGTCAAGGAAAAATATAACATTACTAGTTTTTACCTCCCATCCATTAGGAAATGACAAAATGAACAGCTTAAAGACAAAGAGTGTTATACTGTGATGGATTTAAGCCATGTAGTTATTTTCAAATAGAAGAAATAAACACTATAAACAGATGAGTGGCTCAGTGTCCCCACTTATCAAGTGCTAATTTTGTCAGCAACACATTCATTTTTTGTAATATTGCATTTGCACATTGGGTATTTTTGTTTTTGCAGAAGGTTTCTACCCCAAAGTTTCAACTAGTTGTTATTAAGACATTTTAGGGACAGCACAACACCATCACCATTGACAGATATACCGTGAATAAAATTTTTTGGAGCTTCTAAGGTTAATTCTTATTAAGTAAAACGATGGATGGCAGCCTGCAGGTACTACATTCCTACGAATGACTTAGTATCTTTAACCGCCTTAATTTTATGCTTACCACGAGAAAAATTAGCCAAAAACTTTTTTTTTAACAAGAAAACATGTTATTCCGTGTAATAGAAACATACAAATACCATAATCAACATAAATACAGTGTGAAAGGTATGTCTAGATTTAGCCCTTATCCTTCATGTGATATGTTTTGAAACAGTCATAAATGCACAGCTCATGTCACAATTGGGACAACAGAAGCCTGTTACTTTGAACAGTTTTCTTATAACATTTTTTCTGTTGCTTACATGAGTGGATAAAATGTCAGTCTGTGATCTGCACGATCAGCGAGGCCCATTGTGTTATTGTAGCCTGCCACAGTGCAATGCTTAGTCTTTTCCACATTTTCTCTGACATAAATCCTGACAGTTGCTAAATTGTGAATTGTGTTTAGGGGGCTAACGTCCTTTGTGTCCTTCCTCTTGATCACAGTTATTTACCTTTTTGCCAAACACCTGCTTGCGCTAGTGACATATGCATCAGTTTCACAAAGGCCAATTCAAGTTGTCATCACTATCAATTGATTCAAGTAGCAGTTCAACTTCACTTTGCTCTTTATCTGGAGTCTGTTTCAGAAAGCAGGGTTTGTATAACACCAGTAAACCAGACTTTATGAAAATTGGGTTAATCCCATTCCATAAAACCTGAATTTAGCCAAATCCATGTTTCAGGAACAACATATAACATACTAACGCTTTTTGAAACAGGATCGGGATTTGCCTGTTTCAGAAAGAAAGGTTTGACGAAATTCATTTCAGTTACTGGGGCAACCAATGCTCTGAAACTAATCTGCAAAAGAGAAGTTGTAACATTACAGATTAACATTTTCAGGCTGCTGCAGAGCATCCAATAATAAGATCAAAGTTTGTAAATGTCCATTCAGAAATGCTGATCTTGGCTACAATGCTTAAGAAGCAGGAAAAGGCAACAAAATTTTGAAAATGTCATGTTCCTTACTATACAAACAATCGACACATTAGCATTACTCCCTCAACAAATTCTATCCAAAAACATAGCCTAATGAGATCATGACTGGATATTCTGGCGTGCCCAGAGGAGTATCTGCATGAACGTTAATGCTACATTCTAGGCTTCTATATATGAGTAATCTTCTAAAACGTGACATGTTTATAGTTAACACATTGCTGCTTTGAGCTCATATCACTGCATATCATGGACTTTTCCTATTGTTTGTTTCTTTTTTATAGGGCAGTTTTTTCACAATATTAGAAATGGCACACATATCAGCAAAGCAATTGCAAAAGTGTATCCAACTTTGAAGTGCCGTCTTTACACATACACACTGTCAACGGCACCCAGGCACAGACAGGTAGACCACCACACAATTATTTACAGTATATACAATTGTTCTGGTCACAAAGACCCCAGTCCTTCGGTCACACAGACCCACTCAAGTGCACAAACCCCTATCCCAAAGTCCTGGTCTCACTATGCCTTTCTTTGGGCCGCCTTCATCCTCTCCTTCTGCCTTGTCCTGCTTCCACCCGACTCCAGCCTCGAATGTATGAAGGACGGCCCCTTTTATAGAGTGCCCGGATGAGCAGCAGGTGTTCCCGGCATTCCTCCGTTGGCCACGCCCCAGCGTGGTGGAAGTGCCGGCTGTCATCCTGACAGCCCTCCGGGTAACACCCAAGGTCTTCCCCCCAGCACTTCTTGGTGTGGCGGAAGTGCTGGGGTAACAAGTCTCCAAGACATCGGGGCGCCTCCTGGCGGTGACCACGGGCCCCTACAGGGAAGGGCTTCCATGCCCTTGACCCGTGGCCCCCAAAGCAACCCGGAAGGCGAACCCCACGTGATCCAGGCCGGGCTCTAACCCTCTTCCGGTCCCTCCTGGCGTCCCGGCCGGGTCATGGCCCCTGGCATCCCTGACAACACAAACACACAATACAATGCAAATGTCTTCCCAAAGCAGAAATAATCACCATCAAAGAGGAATTCCACAGAGTCTCAGGTAAGTCAATTCAATTTAAACAACTGCAGCATTTCTGAGCTTTTATAATTGGTGGAACAAGCTAAGCTGCCCACATTCATGCCCTCTGTGGAGTCCTGATATGCTTATTAATGTGGTTTCATTTCAAGGTTTTGTAACTTAGAAAGTCAACAATATGACTTCTGCATTCTATTATAGTTCATTTGGTTTATGACTTTTCTGAATGAAGTACAAATATCAATGTGCCTTCTATTCTTAAGACAATATGAGATGCCACATGCATAATTACATATATTGAAGCCAAATATCCAGGGTCTCATGATTGAACAGGGTAAACAACCTATTAAAGAGTGGGTACTTGGGAGTCTCCTTATTACAGGTTTGTTTATTAAAGTAATTAGCAGTTGCTTTTTTTTGGATGCAATCACCAGACAGTACAAGTGTTAGTGCAAGTGGAAGAACATTTCACATCTCTGACAGTAACAAATAGAACAATTCCATTTGTGCTCATTACCATGGGTCTTAGACTTTTTTGATATCATTAATATTGCAAAAATTTGGAATACAATGCTTTTTTGAAGGCAATAACATTTGAAGAAAAGTCATATTGCCAGTAGTATATCTTGCATAATAGATAAAATTTACCATACAAAGTTTTCACAGATTTCACTTATTAACTCTTTTATGCATTAATTCTTTCAGCATTATTACTTCATACCTTCTCCCTTTCCTTGCAAACTGCTGCTACAATGTTGCTTCACTTTTCTTGGATGTGCCAATAATCTTCACTCACTGTCACCAGCACGTTTTTCTCTGCTGGCATTAGAGTTGTCCTCTGTTTTTCTAAGACTTGTAGTCCTTGGTTGATCAACTTGTAAATTTAGCTGTGAATGTGTGTCAATCCAGATTAATGCACCCGGGATTGCCTAAACCAAATGAAATCTGGTGTTCTGAAATTGGCTAATCCACTGCTGTTGTGTGTTTGGTTGAAGGCTGTGCCACACTCATGAATATTGCAGAGATACTATAGGGTGGCAGAGACCAAAGGAATATTCATGATTTTTCCTGCAACATGATGGTATTTTATCTACAAGATTGGAGCAAAAAACTGTCCTGAGAGTTATTCAGGCTTAATACTGTACAATGGGTGTTCAATAATTTATCTACTTGAGTATCATGTGTCTGTGTTACAAATTTGAACTTGTTACTGGAAATCAGGACAACTCTTGGCATGCTACACGTGTATTTTGAGGTCATTTTATATCAAGCACTCAGAGAGAGATGACGGCAAACACATATACCTCACCTGTGAGTATACAAAGAAGTTGAAAGATTGCCACCATTGTTCCATCATTAAATTCCTTACAAAAGAAGGGAAGAAACCAAAGGAAATTCATGAGAGGTTGAATGCTTTGGATAGCGGTGATGCACCTTTGTACTATAAGGCGGGCCAAGCAATTTAGGAGTGGGTCAGAAGTGGATTAAACATGACATTCACACAGGGTATCCTGTGGAGGTATTTTCACAGGAAACATGATTATGGAAGATAGTCATGTCAAGGTTAATGTTATAGCCCATTAAATAGGCATTTCAGCTGGTAGAATTTCCACAATCATCCATGCTTAGTTGATGATGGTAAAGGTTCAGATGGGTTCCCATAATGTTGAAACTGAACTAGAAAACATGTCACTAGGAATACAGTCAGGAACTTGGACCTTCTGAGAGAAAATCCCACTGACTTTTTCTCACAATTTGTTACTGGAGATGAAACATTGGTTCACCACCATAACCCTGAAACCAAACAATTCTCCATGCAGTGGAAGTATATAAGGGGTTGCTGAACCCCAAGAAATTTTATCTGCAGTATTTGGTTGTTGGCAGTTTTCTGGAATACAAAGAGTGTTAAGCTGTTGGAATTCATGCCATTCAAGATATCCATCAATGGAAAAACCTACATTTCTACAATGAAGTCATTACATGAGGCTGCTTCACAACAAAACACAAGTCCCAAAAAGTGAGGGCTGCTATCAGGGATGTTGGATTCATAAAGCTCAACCATTCACAATACCTGGCCTGGCACCCAGTGATTATTCTCTCTTTTGAAACCTGAAGAAATTCTTTCATGGGTAGAATATTCCCAATGAGTATGACCTCAACGAGGTGGTAACAGGTTTGCTGGAGGACCAAGATGAACCCTTCTATTCCAAATGAGTTAAATCACTGTAGGCAAAGTGGTCCAAGTGTGTTGAAGTCAAGAAGGGTTACATTGAAAAGTAATGGCGTGTGTTTGACGATCAGATTTTATTTTCATAGTCAGTAGATGAATTATTAGACACACCTCATATGTCAGACTGTGATAGCTTAACCTGAAAGACACTTGGGGTTAACCATTTTTACATAGTATTCAGAGCCCAAGAGAGGTTTGAGGTTAACACTAAGGAAGTTAAAAAAGAAAGTTGTTTTTGTTTCTTACAGTGGAAACAGAAAACTGATAATAAACACTTTTTTCACAATCCCTTGAGAATTATTCAACTTTAGTTCTTACAATATAAGTGAAGAGTAGCTTTGGTCAAGATACGGTGCCACAGATTCTGTTTTTACCTAGGGTCTTTTGACAAGCGGAGTAATTAACATTGATTGCACTTGCAGATTCTATAATCTAGGATTGTTTATGAACTCATGGAAAAACTTTTGCACTTAGAGAGGCTCTTGCTATTGGGCACTTACAGAATGATTGAATAGTGACTGGAACTTTTTAAATCTTGCCAGAATTACTTTGGTTGTGGTTCAGTGGAGTTAAAAATATCGACTTACCCTCTCCAGACTGAGGCCATCAAAAATGGGGCTTTTGCTATTGAGGATCTAGAGTGGGGGCATTAGCTCCTTTGTTGGAATGAGTTCTTTTGTAATTGCGTCTTCCCCGTGTCCCACAGTCCCCAAAACACACACAAAAGAACAAACACCCAAAAACATACTCTTCTTCCTTCACTTCTCCCAGGCAGCTTTGTCCTCCTCCTCCCAACTCTGGTGCCTAGAGTAGTGGCTGCAGGCTCCTCTTATAGCACTCCCGGAAGTGCTCCTGGTGCTCATTGACCTACTTCAGGCTGCACTTCTGAGTGTGGCTGCATCACAGCCCACACAGGCTCAGGAAGCCATCCAGCTAACCCTGGCAGTGGCCACAGAGCTCAACAGGATTGAGCTCCGGAGTTCTAGGATTGTGGCCCTGAGGTGGCACTCAGGGGGGTTGCCACCAAGTGTTCCGGGGGACAGAGTGTGCAGCCCATGGCTGTTCCCCTGGATTCAGTGCCAAAAGGGTGTCCTGGCTGTCCGTCACACCCCCTTGTGCTTTGTGGGTGGAGCTTCAAGAGGCGAGGCCACCCTGATGTCACCGCGGAAGTACCATTATCAGCCATTTTTAGCAGAAGGTAAAAGTACATCCTTCAGCAGTTCATTGAGTGCATTTATCTGTAGGTTTAGGATTTTCTGTATTTTGTAATTTTTGCTTCTGTTCCTGGTTTTTGATATTTGAATTGTGTATTGGGAGCTGTTTACCTGGGATTGCCTTTTAGGCAACTCTTTTTTGCTCTTTTTGTGAGTTTCTGAATAAATATTCAGAAGACTTTGCCCTGAGACTTGTCATTTCTTTCCATAGTTTTTTTGGTTCCTTTCCCTGTGTATTTTATAGATGTTTGGACATTATAAGTGTCTCTTTTGTAACTCTGGAAGTAAATTTCTTATTTTGGGCCTAGTTAGGTGAAATTCTCTCTGTCGAGATGGGAAAGTGGACTGCTAGAAGTGAGATAAATTCTAGATAAGGTGGAAAGGTCTGGCCTGGCTTGTGGAGTCTTCAGAAAGCTTCACACTGTTTTTTGCTATCGAAGTTCATTTGCTTCATAACAGCAATCAGTAATCAGATTGATTACATTGATAAACAACTTAACTTTGTAGGTTTATATATAATATATATTGTGGACCACCAGAGCACGTACAGCCGCCCTAACCCCGACACAGACAGGCAGGACACAAACTGGCAAACAGCACACCTTTATTTATAGGTGGGGAAGTGCTTTCTTTGCTTTCCACAAGAGCACAATGTCCACAAGACAAAGCACATTCTTTTCCTTCTCTCTTTCTCTCCGTCTCCACTCCTCTCCCAGCAAGCTTCATCCACATCCTCCTGACTCTGGTTTCATGGAGAGTGCTGCAGCCCTCTGCTGCATGTCCCCCATCCATCTTTTGGATTGGTCCCGATCAGGATGTGAGAATCCAAGCATATCTCCTCCTCTGCCAGTTGTGTTTTGGAGCGTGCCCTGCAGGAATCCATAGTGCCACAGCCACCCAGGAGTGCATATATATATATATATATATGAGGTTGGGGAACCATCCCGATATACTGTCAGTGAACCAAAAGTAACTGTATTGTACAGCACGGTCAAAGTTATAATATACATTCGATGAACATGTCGGAAAAAAGTTATGACGGGATCGTGTTGTGACATAGAATTCAAACTTCAGTTTTCTGGTGAAAAAAGAGAAGCATTATTACGCCATCTTAGATCCCCGCCCAGTGAGTTTTTACACTCCATCAGTCCTTTTGGCTGCCTCCTAATCATGCGTGTGTGACAATATATATATATTAGTAGTATTACCATTATATGTATCATTTGAATTTACATTTCACCCTAATTTTCTGCTTGAGGCCCAGGGAAACCGAGATCCCACTTAAAAAAAAAATGTACTGAATATTGCTTTAACTGATTGATACTTAAAGCCATTTCTTAAATCTAATCTAACAAAAACATTGTTTTGGCTTGATGGCATTTTTCAGAAGTCTTCAAGAGGAAATTATAAGGAAGTTCTATTTGTGATCTAAAAATCTCCAGCCAGCTATAAAACCTAATTAAATGCATTGCAGTTGGTGTTGAGGGTAGAGTTAGCTAAGTGCTATTTCCTGCCCAAATCTGCAAACATACACTTAGTCAAGTGTACGGAGTCTTTGCAGGAACCACAACCTACAATATATAGCCAAAGTCTGTGCACACTTGACCATCACACCTATTTGAGTTTTTTAGACATTTCATTCCAAGCCATGGGCATTAATATGGAGTTGCTCTCAAATCTCTTTCACCTTGGGTTCCTCTCTTCTTTCCACATGATTCTGGAGTTTGCCCATGGGAATTTGTGCTAATTCAGCCAATTTGTGAGGCCAGACACTGCCGTCTTTCCAATGGTGATCAATAGTATTGAGGTCAGGTCTCTATGCAGGCCACTTGAGTTCCTCTATGTGTTTATATAATTTCATGTACTGATTGGCAAAGGTGGCATCCTATTACACTGCCACAGTTTAAAATGCCACAAGATGGCAGCATTGTTACATTTTGCAGTCATGTTCTCATGCATTACTTGCTAGTCTGTTATTTCTGTCTTTCTTTTTGTCAGTCTTCATCAAGAATCTCCCAGTTGTAATTAGACAAACAAGCTTATAAATGTTGGAGGAGAGATTTTTCTGAATGTTTTCTGCTTCTCCTTTCTCCTGTTTCTTCCTTATGTGCTTGATGTTCAGAAACTGAACTGAGATTTCTTGGTACCAGGGCTCTGGAAATGTGCCTGCATACTCTTGCCAGGGCTTTGCTCCTAACTTTATTTTTTTCTGCTGCCATTCCAAAAGGTGTGTGATATCAGACTGTTATTATTTTGCTGTATTCCTTTTGATGAGGCCTCCTATGATGTTGTCTGTTACTCTGGCTTTCCTCTACAATTTAAATCAATAGTTATTTAAGTGTTTCTAGTTTTTCTTGTTTTGAAAAGTGCAATAGTGCTGAAGTCTTCTAGTCATTTAAGATATTGTTCCTAGTGGATATCTGTGGACTAATTACTTTTGGCTTTGCATTTTTGTTTCTTCAATACATTATTAGTGCTTTGGATCTGTAAGTTCAACTGTAATTTTCAACTTTCAAATTTCAACTGTATGATTTGGGAATTTGAGAGTATTTTGGCCTTTGAGTTTTATAGTTAGTGCTCTGATAATTGTTTCTACTGTAGAGGCATTAGCTAATTCCAAAGAACTACTCAGACCAGGGGGTATGGAACCAAAGTAGTGGAGATGTTATTTTGGAAAAAAACTATTATCACTGTGGTGTGATTACTATTGACTACTGAATAAGTGTTGTAATCTCTGCTCTTTACCAGCAGTACCTAAATTGATTTTCCACACAGATGTTCACTTCAGTGTATCACGCATTCAGTTCTACAGAACTCACTCTACATGAATACATACTATAACTGTCACAGTTCTGTTTCTGAGTTGCAAAAAAAACACAGCCTGGAGAGAAATGAGAAAAGATACTTTTATTTTGCCAACTGAAGCTAAAGTATTGGTCACAATACACTGAAGCATGGTGCAAGATGCAACATGAGTAAGGCACACCAAGGAATAGTAAGCTAGCATGTGGGACATACAGTATGTAGTATTTAATTGATGTGGGGGTACCAGACATACAGACTTACTGAACCAGTAATACTCTTGCATAAAGAAATAGATTTTGTCTTTCCTTATTTTTGCCTCACACACAACATTTACGTTTATTTCAATAGCTCTTACACAACTAACATATGTGGTGCCAGACATATTTGTCTTCCTACCTAGTAAAACTGTCATGTAAAGGACAAGAAATATAAGAGAATAGTTTGGGGTTAGGTTGCAATGAATGATGAATAAAAACTGTTAACTTGTCTTTATTAGGATTAGGATTATTGTGTCTTTTTCTTATTATTTAAATAAAAGTTAGAATTTTATATAATTAATTATGCTTTTTGTTTTTTTTCTCTGTATATCCATCCATCCATTTTCTAACCCGCTGAATCCAAATACAGGGTCACAGGGGTCTGCTGGAGCCAATCCCAGCCAACACAGGGCACAAGGCAGGAACCAATCCTGGGCAGGGTGCCAACCCACTGCAGGACACACACAAACGGGACAATTTAGAATCGCCAATCCACCTAACCTGCATGTCTTTGGATTGTGGGAGGAAACCCACACAGACACGGGGAGAACATGCAAACTCCACGCAGGGAGGACCCAGGAAGCGAACACCGTGCCCTTCTCTGTATATGTTTCATTTATTTAATATGTTGTTGTTTATTTTTCCTATTGTGTATTAAGTCAAAGTCAAAGTGAACTTTATTGTCATCTCAACCAAATACAAGTATACAGATAGACAAAATTGCGAAGCTCAGGGTCCACAGTGTAACAACATGAAGTGCAAATAAATTAAAATTTAAATTTAAATTTAAAAAGAAAACACAAACAAGACAAGACATTGTACAAAGACAAGACAAAAAAGTGGCAGCAATATTGAAGTGTAGTAAGCAATATGAACATTGATGCAATGTATGGTATTTGCAATATATATACATAAATATAGTCAATAGATATGTAATATAATAAATAAATAATAGATATAGATAATACAGAAATGATCAGTGCATGATAATAGTTGTTTAAGGCATGTGTAAACAATGACAGGTCAGAATGTTTCACAGCAGAAGGATATCAAGAGTGTTAAAATCCTTAAAGGTCAATATGAGATTTTCAGTTCTTTTCTACATGCACACTCGTCTTTGCAGGACAGTGGATTGCATGTATAAAAGTTCTGTTTTTAAAGGTGGTTGAGGCCGTGTGGAAGATCCCAGGGGGCAGCATGGTGTTAAGGAGTCTGACAGCTTGGGGGTAAAGACTATCCTGCAGCCTGGCAGATCTGGCTTTGATGCTGCAGTATCTTCTCTTGGATGGCAGAAGCGTGAAAAGTCCATGTGAGGGGTGTAAGTTGTCCTGTACAATGCTGCAGGTCTTGCGGACACTGCATATGTCCTGTGGTGAAGGTAGAAGCACCCCAAATAATGTTCTCTGCTGTCTTCATTATCCTTTGCAGGCACGTGCGGTCGTATATGTTGCAGTTGCTATACCAGACAGTGATGCAGCTGATCAGAACACTCTCAATGGTGTCTCTGTAGAACATGGTGAGGATGGAAGAGGGAAGACTTGTTCGCTTCAGCTGCCTCAGGAATTGTAGTCTCTGCTGGGCTTTCTTGATTAGTGATGAGGTGTTATGCATCCACATAAATTTCTCATTTATGTGCACACCGAGGAACTTGGTACTCCTAACAGTCTCCAAATCTAAACCATTGATGCTGAGTGGGATGTGGGCAGGGTGTGACTTTCTGAAGTCCACGATTATCTCTTTTGTCTTGTTGACAATGAGAGATAGACTGTTGTCTTCTCACCATGCAGACAGCCATTCCACCTCATCTCTGCATGCTGTTTCATCATCCCTGCTTATCAGTCTCAGCATTGTCGTATCATCCGCAATCTTGATGATATGGTTGGTGTTGTGTGTGGCTGTGCAGTCATGAGTCAGCAGGGTGAAGAGCAGTGGACTAAGCATGCAACCCTGCGGCGCTCCAGTACTCAGTGTGATGATGCTGGAAGTGTTGCAGCCCATCCGAACTGAGTGTTAAGTTATGTTAAATTCTTAAGTAATCTTTTGTGTTACTAGCCATGTCTCCTTTACATGGAAGCCAAGGGGATGGGGCCACCTAATAATGTAGCTGGAGGACTGACCCGGCAGGTGTTTAAGGAAAAGCTGAAATTCTCTCCTAAGCTTTAGAATTATCTTGTTTGGTTTCAACATAGTGCATCTTATGCTAACCACAGTAGGAAAGATAAACTAAATAAAATTTGCGTCCTTTATGCTTCTGTAAATAGCTAAATCTCATGTAATTAAACTGTCCAAAACTACCAATTGACTACAATGGTTCCTACTAGCCTATTAGTATGGGAATGACAAGGACAGTTTGGATTTATTTTATGACTATTAAAAATCAGGAGTCTCCCCTAGGCTTTCTTGTATACTCAGATATGGGGATGAATATTTGAGGAGTAAAGTGCAAGACAATTCTTATATTTTTATATTATGTACATTAAAGAACAATCAACAACAAATCAAATCAAAGGAATAATATATTGAACAATTATTATAAAAGTAAAGTTAAATAAATTGGACTGTGCAGGTGCATGAATAAAAGGTAAAGTACCACTTCTGGCTAATGGAAATAGCCCAAAAGTTGAAAGAAATCTACATTTTGTACCTAATACTTGTATACAAAATTTAGTTGACCCAAGTGAGACATAATTCCAAAAATGGTATTTAAGACTCAGGGAGGTCTAAAATATTGAGATTCATCAAAATCTTAAAATGGAATTTTTGGACTAGATATAGTCAAACTCACCTCGACGCACAGCTTGGACTCTGGAACCAATCTCCTTGAGAGGGGCTGGACTCTCTACCACTCTGGAGTAGAGTGAGAGGCGCCCAGCAGGTGTGGGCATACTTATTGCCCCCCGACTTGGAGCCTGTGGGTTGGGGTTTACCCCGGTGGACGAGAGGGTGGCTTCCCTCCGCCTTCGGGTGGGGGGAAGGATCCTGACTGTTGTCTGTGCGTATGCGCCGAATAGCACTTTGGAGTATCCACCCTTTTTGGAGTCTCTGAGGGGTGCTAGAGGGCATACCTTCTGGGATTCCCTCGTTTTGCTGGGAGACTTCAATGCTCCACGTGGGCAATGACAGTGAGACCTGGAAGGGCGTGATTGGGAGGAATGGCCCCCCCGATCTGAACCCGAGCGGTGTTTTGTTATTGGACTTCTGTGCTCGCCACGGATTGTCCATAACGAACACCATGTTCAAGCATAAGGGTGTTCATATGTGCACTTGGCACCAGGACACCCTAGGCCTCAGTTCGATGATGACTTTGTGGTGTGTCGCCGGACTTGCGCCATATGTCTTGGACACTCGGGTGAAGAGAGGGGCGGAGCTGTCAACTGATCACCACCTGGTGGTGAGTTGGCTTCGATGGTGGGGGAAGATGCCGGTCAGACCTGGTAGGCCCAAACGTGTTGTGAGGGTCTGCTGGGAACGGCTGGCAGAGTCCCCTGTCAGAAGTAGCTTCAACTCCCACCTCGGCAGAACTTCAACCACGCCCCGAGGGAGGTGGGGACATTGAGTCCAATGGGCCATGTTCCGTGCCTCTATTGTTGAGGGGCTGACCGGAGCTGTGGCCAAGGTGGTCGGTGCCTGTCGCGCGGCAATCCCCAACCCGTTGGTGGACACCGCGTGAGGGATGCTGTCAAGCTGAAGAAGGAGTCCTATAGGACTTTTTGTCCTGTGGGTCTCTGGAGGCAGCTGATAGGTACCGCAGGCCAAGCGAATGCGGCTTCGTTGTTGCTGAGGCAAAACTCGGGCATGGGAGGAGTTTGGAGAGGCCATGGAGAACACTTCGGACGGCTTCGAGGAGATTCTGGTCCACCGTCCGCGCCTCAGGAGGGGAAGCAGTGCAGTGTCAACACTGTATATGGTGGGATGGTGTGCTGCTGACCTCACTCGACGTTGTGGTCGGTGGGGAGTACTTCAAGACCTCCTCAATCCCACTAACATGCCTTCCACGAGGAAGCAGAGCCTGGGGACTCTGAGGTGGGCTCTCCCATCTCTGGGACTGAAGTCACCGAGGTGGTCAAAAAACTCCTTGGTGGCAGGGCCCCGGGGTGGATGAGATACGCCGAGTTCCTTAAGGCTCTGGATGTTGTAGGACTGTCTTGGTTGACACGCCTCTGCAACATCGCATGGACATCGGGACAGTGCCTCTGGATTGGCAGACGGGTGGTGGTCCCCTCTTTAAAAGGGGACCGGAGGGTGTGTTCCAACTATAGAGGGATCACACTCCTCAGCCTCCCTGGAAAAGTCTATTCGGGGTTCTGGAGAGGAGGGTCCGTGGATAGTCGAACCTCGGATTCAGGAGGAACAGTGTGGTTTTCGTCCCTGGTCGCGAACAGTGGACCAGCTCTACACCCTTAGCAGGATCCTGGAGGGTGCATGGGAGTTTGCCCAACCAGTCTACATGTGTTTTGTGGACTTGGAAAAGGCGTTCGACCGTGTCCCTCGGAGAATCCTGTGGGCAGTGCTCCGGGAGTATGGGGTACCGGACCCCCTGATAAGAGCTGTTCGGTCCCTGTACAACCAGAGCTTGGTCCGCATTGCCGGCAGTAAGTCGAGCCCGCTTCCAGTGAGAGTTGGACTCCGCCAGGGCTGCCCTTTGTCACCGATTCTGTTCATAACTTTATGGACAGAATTTCTAGGGCAGCCAGGGTGTTGAAGGGGTCTGGTTTGGTGGACTCAGGATTGGGTCACTGCTTTTGCAGATGATGTTGTCCTGTTTGCTTCATCAGGCCGTGATCTTCAGCTCTCTGGATCGGTTCGCAGCTGAGTGTGAAGCTGCTGGGATGAGAATCAACACCTCCAAATCCGAGACCATGGTCCTCAGCCGGAAAAGGGTGGAGTGCCTTCTCAGGGTTTTGGGGGAGGGAGTTTAAGTATCTCGGGGTCTTGTTCACGAGTGGGGGAAGAATGGATCGTGAGATTGACAGGCGGATCGGTGCAGCATCCGCAGTGATGCGGGGTTTGCATCGGTCTGTCGTGGTGAAAAGAGCTGAGCCGTAAGGCAAAGCTCTCAATTTACCAGTCGATCTACGTTCCTACCCTCACCTATGGTCATGAGCTATGGGTAGTGACCGAAAGAACGAGATCGCGAATACAAGCGGCTGAAATGAGTTTTCTTCGCAGGGTGTCTGGGCTTTCCCTTAAAGATAGGGTGAGGAGCTCAGTCATCCGGGAGGGGCTCAGAGTAGAGCCGCTGCTCCTCCGCATTGAGAGGAGTCAGATGAGGTGGCTCGGGCATCTGATCAGGATGCCTCCTGGACGCCTCCCTGGTGAGGTGTTCGGCACGCCCAACCGGGAGGAGGCCCGGGGAAGACCCAGGACACGCTGGAGGGACTATGTCTCCGGCTGGCCTGGGAACGCCTTGGGATTCTCCCGAAGAGCTGGAAGAAGTGGCCGGGAGAGGGAAGTCTGGGCTTCTCTACTTAAGCTGCTACCCCCGCGACCGACCTTGGATAAGCGTAAGAGGATGGATGGATGGATGGATGGAATTTTTGGAGGATTACAATACTTTCCCTATATTTTGTATATGAGAAAGATAGGGAGGTCTAAAACGTTGAGATTTATCAAAATCTTGACATCAAATTTTTGGATGATTACAATATTTTCCCTATACTTTGTTTACGAGAAAGTAAAAAACACAAGTGGCTTTTAAATCAATTGGGATATGTACAAGATTGATTAAAGCTCTTAATCAAGAAAGCTTGACATGTATCTTTCATTTATTATGACTTCTTTAATATTTGTGCACTTTTCAGAACTGATCATGTTCTTCTAGGTGTCATTTTAAGTTTTTTTAGACCTAAGGAATCAATTTCTGCCATTTGTTTTTTACCCAAACACTTTTTAAAAAGTGAATTATTTATGTGGACAACTGGTGCCGCCACTTTGTGGACGTTGTGTCATTTGTTACACAGGCAATATTTCCCAGTTACAGTTATTTCATTAATTCACCTTTTATAGTCCATCTTTCAATGTATTGGTTTACTGCACCAATGAACGTTTGCATGGGGCTTGATATTGCCTTTTCTACCCTAAACAAAATAAATAAACTATAATTACTAGGGAGGTTATGCTAATCTGGGCATCTAGGGGATATACGAGTACTTTCTTAGTAAGTTACAGTTCTAAGATCATACTTACCTGAAGAAATACTGATATTGGGAAGATATTTATCTGGACTGTTCATATACTAAATAATAATGGTTTATAATTACATAGTAATAGGGATAAAAATAAGTTGGTTTTTTTTTAACAAGACAACAGCTGACTCAGTTTAAGGAATGCTGAAGGACAAAACCTTATTTGAAAAGCACCTTCTGCTCTTACACTCTGTGATTCTGCATTTATTGACAGAGTCCATAAAGCCATTACACAATTCTTCTTTCTTATAATCCACCCTGTAACCTCTAGCATGAAAACCATTACAGTAAGGGAGGGAAACTCCAACGTGCAAAGTTTAAACAGCTGATGTGTTTTCAGTTTCAGTTTGCATCATCACAAAGTTAAGATGGTAACCACAGGCAGTTATGTTCCCATCTGATGAAAATCCTAGTCTGCTGGAATACAGTGCATTCTCTTTTTCAGATAACATTATAAATATACTGACATGCAGTCCATAAATAATAATATTATACATGTTGACCCTTTATTATTTTAAATGGATTGTAAAAATCCTCTATTTACTTATTATTATCAGGTATTTTTAGTCTTATTATTTTTAATAAATTCAGAAATGATGAGGTGTTTCTAGAAATCAAGGAAGGAGTAAAATTAGGAGGTGTAGGAACATATCTTATTCCACGACTAAAATTTGGAAGTCTTTGAAGTGAGACTCTCCTAAGGTACATACAGTTGTGCACAGTTTTTAAACAATGGTGCTGTTTGTGTCTTCGTTTTTCATGTTGTTTTGTCAGGATGGAAATTTCGTACTCTTTTCTGGGATCAACAGTGGACAATATTAGAAGATAAGGCAGTCAGTGAGACCAAATTCAGTGGCACATTTTCCCTTTAAAAAGTGGTCTGGGAATGTTGTTAATATCATCAGCTAATCTGAAATATGTGAGGTATCCTGCAACAAATTGCTTTGTGATTTTTGTATCATTATTAATTATCTTTTTTTTTTTTTTCAATTCTTGTGCATTTAGCATATTTTGTTTTTCTGAGCAGCCCAATTACACAACTGTTAGCTGTACTGCCTCACAGGTCTAGAGTTCTCCCTTATGCTCTGTAATGGAACGGCCAACAGACTGGACCAGCATAATGACCCCTCACTTCTTTCCCTGAAATGTTTTTTATTTAACCTTTTTAACTTAACTCCCTTTGATTATTTTTCAAACTCGCAAGAAGAAAGCATTGACAATGTAGCTGCACAATTTCACCAAACATGTTAAATAATAACTACAAATACAACTTATTCCAGATAAGAGCGCCACCGCAGTCCACAGATCATAAAAACCAAAACATTTCTCATTCCAGGAAGCATTAAGATGACCATTTCAAAAGCTGTCCCATCAATAAGGAGTGCATAAGAACTCCTACCATCTATAACTTGTAGACACGAGTGTTAAGAGAGTAAATAAACCACACATCACTTTTCGATATGACTCCTCTCCTGTCATATCAGTTGGGGCAATGTGACAGCTGCTCTATAATGTGGCTTTTGCCAGGATTAACTGCCTCATCCTCCACACTCATTCTCTTTCATTCTTTCAAGGAGCAGTGATAATAAAAAATAGACTATGTATACACAGGTAATCAAAGCTTGCTTTCTTTCTTTCTTTCTTTTTACCTAATTTGACCAAATCATATGTATTTACTCCCTTCTTCTCAATTATACCGTCTAGTCACAAACAATTCCTCTTGACCCCAATTATCAAAAAATAATGCCAGTTATGCTGATATTAAAAAGCTACACTAATTAAAAGCCAGTAGATCTACTGCTACAAAGGTACAGGAAAAAAAGTTGAAAATGAAACACAAAGTTAAAAGCAAACATATGTTTAATTATTGTAAAAATTATAGACATTTACTTCACTGCAAATATTTCCAAACAGATCATTTTTAACTACCTGTAATATTTTTTAAATAGAAGTTAGATAAATTACTCAACAAAAATGAAATTCAAGCAAAATGAAATTTGGAATGACATTTTCCTTCAATTAAGGCTAAAAAGAATTAAATGGACTCTAGTTTACCAAGTAACGTAAATGAAGAAAGCTTCTGTTACTCATGACTGAGTGAAATGATTCTAAAAAAACTGAATCAACAGCCAAACTGAATTTTGCAAAAAAAAAAAAAAAAAATCATGAACGAATTGGAATTTTGCTTCCTGTGAAATTTGTGCAACTGGCACCAGAAGATTGGCTTTTAGCTCCTTTCCAGAAGTGTTTTCCTGCATTTCTTCTGCATACACAAATAAAGGTTTGTAATGAAAAAAAATCACCAAACTCATTTCCTGTCATGTGTAGACACTTTGTTGAGCCTTCAGACATGAGTTGCATTTGTTCTGCTAAGATGATGAGCACTTTATAAGTTATAATGACATTCTTGGCACTTGCAATCTTAAAGATGCATCAGAGACACAAATAAAACTTGATCCTCCAAGGCACATGCAGAGTGCGAGCCTTCATGTAAAGAAATAAAGAAACAGGAAAAGGCTGTTACTAGGAAATGGTGGGGGAGAAGAGGCTTTCCATGCAGTAAGATCTCCTGTTCAGAACACACAGTAATGTGCAGGATGGTCCTTTGTAGTGTGTTTTTTGGTGAAAAAATACACACACTTGGGGTGATGTGAATGAGAGGCATAACTAAAACTGATTTGACTAGAGTGCAGATGATTAACGGCATTTTAGAACTGCAGAAAAAACACAGATAACACAGAGGTTTGAATGAAGCTTTAGGGAGCATTAGTCCTTGTCCTTGTTTTCTACCAATAAAGAAAAAATAAACCTCTTGTTAGTTAGTTTAAAGTTTCACAATTGTGAAATCTCCAGCAAAACTTATTTTTGTGTCAGTTTCTGTGAAACTGTATAAGAATCAACGGCTGTTTCAGTCATAACCGCTCATGACAGTGGGAGAATACAATGAGATGATAAGCTGAAGGATAAAAGAGGCTGTTGGTGATCACCAATCACATAAATGATTTAAAATTACCATATAAAGTTCATAAAATATATCACTTATCACTCTTGGGACAGTAATCAGGAATTTGAAAATAACTGGAGGAGCTGTTAACTTACCAGGAAGATGCTGGTACAGCATTTTCTCATTAATCACGATAAGCAAATGAAGAATAATCTATGGCTCACATCTAGAGAAATGCAGGATCTTCAAATTATTAAACTCTATGTAGAAGCATAAGTAAGCCTCTGGAAAAAAAAAATAAACATAAAGTTAACTGTAAAAAAATGAAAAAAGAAGAAGTGATGTCTCTGAACTTATCACTATTTCCAAACACATAAAACACACAAAGTAAGCCAGCCTAATACAACATAAAAAGATTTTTTAGCAATAAATAGGTCAATTGCTAAAAAAAAAAATTGAAAGCAAAACATTTGGCACAGAGTCTAGGGAAAGGAAACCCTAGAGGCTCAACAACTTTTTAAAATGTGCATATGATCCAAGCCAAAGGGTCACTCAGGCTCTCCCATGACATTATGCAATGCACAAATATGGATGGCTATTGTACATGATTGGCATTTTAATGAGGGGGCTGTAAAGTTTGATACCAATGTCTCACATTAATTTCCATCTTCCAACTCGTCTCAGGAAGGAAGACCTTGGTCAAGGTAACACTGGTGCCAAGCAGCACAAAAATGAAGAAGAATGCCAAGTTCAGAGTGGGTGGCACTGCTTGTATAAATTTGAACTGCCACAAACTGGCACAACATTTCTTTCTAGCTTGAGTATCATATCGATGGAAGAAGCATTGGTACGTTGTGACACCAAATATGAAATGGCAGATCCAGAAAATGGAGGAATGGGTGAAAAGATACTAAGGAACTTTGTGTTAAACCGGTGAATGCACAGTCTTGGCTAGAAGGTTCAGCTGTCTCTGGCAGAACCTGAAATACTGTGAAGTTTCTACTGACATTTAGTGAATCATGGATTCAAATGTTGTGTGCCTATCATCTTTATTTTAATTGCAGTTTTAAATGTATATTCTCTAATTCAACTCCAAATTGTGTTCAATCTTAGTACACTTTCATAGGTACATTCAGGATTTTTGCATTCTCTACAATTTTTGCATATAATGTGAAAGTAAGATGTCAGCAAGAATAAAATAAAGCAATACATGTTTTATTCTTTCCTTTACTTTCCATAGGTCATAAAGGTTTATTTGCAATCACTCCATCATTTTATTGCAGCACATATCTTCATGCTCTTCAGATAGCTCTGCGCCATAAAGATAAGAAGACTCATCCCCCATAATAGATTCTTTTTTATGCAAGTCATCCTGTAATTAAAGAAGCCGCCCCAAGGTGCTCAAATTTTAAGTGCACCATCATAAGTCTGAATTAGACTACACCAGGGAGATCGATTCTACTTTGTGAAATGTTGTCAAACTCTGAAAATGGACATAGGTTGTGTTATGCCCACCAGGTCCAGGTGAGCTTCAACTGATTCTTATGCACCTGTCAGTTTTTGAAGTTACTAGTCCTAGTTTTGCAAGCCATAGAGGAGAGCTGTCCATCCATGACTGTGAAGTTATCTTTGTATTTCAATACAGGTCCTCATTTCTTAATGTGTGGGATTCTCTGGATCTCCTTGACATTCTTCACATATACAGTATATACAGTGGATTCAGAATATATTCAGACCCCTTCACTTCCTACACAATTTTTTGTGTCATAGATTTAAAATTAATTGGATAACTTAGCCATTTTTGCCCATCAATCTAATTTCCATAACCCATAATGACAAATTGAAAACATGTTTTCAGAAAGGTTTGAAAATGTAATAAAAATCAAAACCTGAAATCTTTCATCAGCATTTAGACCCTTTGCTGTGGTACTCAAAATTGTGTTCAGGTGCCTCCTGTTTGCTTTAAGTAACCTTTAGTTGAATGTAGAACTTGACTGGAGTCCACCAGTGGCAAACTGAATTGACTGGACAACATTTAGAAATGAGGCATGTCAAGGCAAAAACAAAGCCAAGCCATGAAGCCCTAGGAACTCTCTGTAGACCTGTTAAGATATTTGCCATGATCTTCAGATGTCTGCCAGTGTGGGTCAGTATTGGGAAACCCAGGATTCTCTCCTAAATCCCCAAAGACCATCATCTATGGAGAAAAACTCTAGAAGTTGTTGACCACTTTTCACACCACTGTAGCAAACAGAGTGGACAGAGAGAAGACTGCCTGATGGCCTACCATAAAAAAAGATGCTTAAAGTCTGTTTAAGCTATCTGTGTCTAAAATAAATGGTATATCACGGTCAGGGATGTCTGTTTAAAAAAATGAACTCTACAACTGCATTGTTACTGTTTTGGATATGATTGAGATGCTCCTTGAATGTGTGTAGGGCTATATGATCCAAATGTGTTATCTTCTGTCTTTGGTCGACACGGACCAATACTGAAAGTGCTTCTATCGCTTAAAGCTGGGATGGGTGATGGTTGTGGAGGTAAGAAGGGGATTTCCTTTTCTTTTATGGAAACATATATATTATTTTACCATTTACTTTGAAAGTTCCATTGTATGTGTCTTTATTCAATTGTAATATATATTTGATCACACAAAAAAGCAGCAAAAGGCTGCAATAACGTTAATAAGTTCTTGAACAAGATTAAGAAATTGTTCAACTTCTTAGGAAACAGAATTAATTTCCTTTTTTCCAGTTTAGGGTAATATAAGACCTCATATTCCGATTGAATTATGACAGGTGGGTTAGGATTTTCCTATCAGTCAAGACAAAAAATTGCACAAGCCGTGTAGTATAGGATACCACAACGGACTTTTCCCATCTGGGGTTACTGTCAATATTGCTGTCAATGGGTCTAATATTAGATCTAACAGTATCAGAGATACAGAATGTGCAAAAATTGTAAAATAGTGTCCTCTGAGTGTAGAGCACTCTAAGTACATGTGATTGTTGACAGTTCAAATCTTGTCCTGGATATATATTAGATATCTTAAAATATGATATCTGTGCTCAATGTACAGTTTGTGGCTGGAATGTGGCATGAGCTGAGGTCTATTCTTTATCTTGAAATTTCTCTCAGATGCATCTCATTCTATTGATCATCATTGAGATGTTTCTGCTTCTTGACTGGATTCCACCTGTGGTGAATTCTTTATAGGAAGTCCCACAGAATATTAGAGCAAAAACCAAGCCATGAGGTTGAAGGAATTGCTGATCTGCGGAATGCTACAAAAAAGTTCTGCAGTTTTGATGTTTCCCAAGAAGACAGTGACCTACATAATTCTTAAATGGAATAACTTTGGAACAAACATGACTCCACCTAGAGCTGGCGGCTCAGCCAAACTGAGCAATTGGGGATAAGGGTCTTTGAAAAAAGGTGAACAGGGGCCAGATAGTCACTGTGGCTAAGCTCAAGACAAATGTTTTGAGAACGAAGAAATTTCCAGAAGGACAACCACCACTGCAACACTCTATTAATATGGGCTTTGGGCAGATTAGATAGATAGATAGATAGATAGATAGATAGATAGATAGATAGATAGATAGATAGATAGATAGATAGATAGATAGATAGATAGATAGATAGATAGATAGATAGATAGATAGATAGATAGATAGATAGATAGATAGATAGATAGATACTTTATTAATCCCAAGGGGAAATTCACAAATTCACAGATTAGCCAGCTGACACTTGAAAATCTACTTGGAGTTAGCAAAAACAGCACCTAAAGGGCTCTCATACTATGAGAAATGGGATATTCTGGTCTGATGAAACCAGGATCGAACTGTTTCTTCACAATTCTAAGCATCATATCTACAGGAAACCAGGGACCACTCATTACCAGTGTAATAGAACATTCAAATTGTCAATTGAGCTGTGCAGCTGTTTTTCAGTGGTAGGGACTGAGAGACTAATCAGGGTTGAGAGAAATCTGAATGGAACAATAAGCAGAAATATACTTGATAAAAACGTGCTCCAGGGCATGCTGGACAAAAATTCATATTTCAACAGAACAATGACCCTAAACGCAAAGCAAAGGCAACACAAGAATGGCTTGGGGACAACCCTGGGAATATCCACTTGCCCAGCTAGAGCATGGACTTGGAACATTTCTGGAGAGACCTAAAAATAATTGGCCTCTGAAAGTCCTCCTCCAACCTGACAGAGTTAGAGAGGAAAAGAATGGCAGAAAATCCCTAAAACAAGATATGTGAAGCTTGTTGAGTCATACCCAAGACCAGTGGTTCCCAAAGTAGGGGTCACGACCCTCTGGGGGGTCGTGAGATATGGAGGGGGGGGTCGCGAGATGATTTCCAAGAAATCAAATACTTTTTTTTAAACTTTTTAGAAATTAATTAATTTATTTTTTAGAAATTAATTAACAAAAGATAAAACTAGCAGTTAATTTACATTTCCATTTGATCGCGACCCCCCGAGGTGATTACGACAGTTTAACGACACATCAGTGGCGTCAGTTGCAGCAGATCAATTTACAGCACCATGTTAAACATTCCGACATGTGCACGTAATGTGTAGGTAATTTTCATCGCTTTATGCTTAGGATATTATTTTTGTTGAAATGAAACGTTGGTTAATATCGACCAATGACAATGCAGATAGGCCAGCGGAGGAAAGCGGAGAAGCACCACCGTCAGAAAGCCCATCGTCCTCAGGTACGGAAAGACACCGGAGTGTGCATAAAGAGGACATCCATAAACAGTTGGCTCAGCCTTACTCCAAGAGTCGAAATTATCGAGAGGAATTTATCCAGTATGGATTCACATGCATCATCGTCAATAACGTACAGCATCCCCAATGTGAGGTGTGCACTGAGGTGCTTGCACATGAAAGCTTAAAGCCTGTAAAAATGCTACGACACTTGAAAACTAAGCACCCCTCTCTTGCTACTAAACCAGTATAATTTTTCTGGCGAAAGGAGCGAGAGTTACAAGGCCAAAAGAAAGTCCTAACTAAACAAACAACAATCCCCGCAAAAGCTCAACAGGCATCATATGAGGTGGCATATTTAATTGCACAGGCAAAAAAGCCACACATGATCGGGGAAACCCTCATTAAACCTGCTGCTATAGCTACAGTATAAGTCGGGCTATGTATGGGGATAAACTAGCCCGTGAGCTAGAACCCGTGCCGCTGTCTAACGGTACTGTTGTCCGGCGTATCTCCAACATGGCCCAGGACATCAAGTGTCAGCTGCTGGATAGACTGAAGAAAGGGAAATATGCTTTACAGTTAGACGAATCCACAGATATATCAAACTCTCCCTTAGCTGCTTGTATTCATCAGATACAGTTTTGATGGAAAACTTAACGAGGACATTCTGTTTTGCACCCCACTGGAGGGAACGTGCACAGGCGAGGACATTTTCACAACAAACTAAAAGAAGATGGACTGTCTTGGAGCGAGTGCGTCGGTGTGTGTACATACGGTGCTGGAGCGATGCTGGGGAAAAAGAAAGGTCTTAAAGCAAGAGTCTTACTAGTGGCGCCTCACGTAAAATTCACGCATTGTATTATATACAGAGAAGCTCTTGCGAGCAAAACACTTGACCCAGAACTTAAACGTGTTCTTGAGACTTCGATAAAAATGGTCAACAATATAAAAGCGCATCCACTCAATATCAGACTGTTTGCCACTCTCTGTAATGAACTAGGATCGGAGCATGAGTGCTTGCTTTTCCATACAGAAGTTAGGTGGCTTTCACGAGGAAATGTGCTCTGCCGCCTGTTTGAGCTGCGGGATGAAGTGCGCTTATTTCTGATGGAGCATGGGTCCCAGCTCGCTGATCACCTCACTGATCCTGACTGGTTAACAAGGCTAGCGTATTTGGCTTGCATATTTGAAAAACTGAATGGACTTAATATGTCATTGCAAGGTGAGAACACACACATAATTTCGGTAAATGATAAAATCCACGCATTCAAGAGAAAACTTGAGCGCTGGACTGAGCGAGTTGAAATAGGAAGGATTGATATGTTTTCTGAGCTGGATGAATTCATGGAGGGAAACGAACTGAGTGTTAACATAGTGAAGAAGTCAATCACATCCCACCTTCAAGCCCTCCTAGAACACTTTAACAGGTATTTCCCAGAGGAAACAGCTCCAGAACAATATGACTGGATAAGGTCACCATTCACTGTAACGAGGGCAAATCATCTGACATCGGACATGGAGGACACATTGGTTGAACTGTCATGCGACCGAACCTTGAAGACAATGTTTAATTCCAAGACTCTGGATGAGTTTTGGATTTCAGTCGAGAGGGAATACCCACAACTATCCAAGGCCGCTATGGATGTACTGATGCCGTTTTGCACTACCTACTTGTGCGAAAAGACTTTTTCGGCACTCACGTACATTAAAAATAAATACAGGTCACGAATGAACTTGGAGGATGATCTCCGAGGCTCCAAAATTAACCTAAGAATGGACTTGCTGTGCTCCAAGCATTGTGCCCACCCATCTCATTAGGTGAGGTGTTTTGTTGAAATTAAACGAATGAGTAAATAACAATTTTTTAAATAGTTATATGGTTGTTAGAGCGTTATGTTCTTTTTTGTTGCCATGCTCTTGTTTGGATAGGATATTTTGTTGAAATTAAACAAATGAGTAAATTACTATTAAAAAAATTATATGGTTGTTAGACCATTGTGTTCTTTCGTGTTGTCATGCTCATGTTTGGATAGGCCTATTGGCGCATGTGCACCGTTGCGCGCTACATTTGTATATTTTAACCACTTCCGAGGATAGTGGGGGTCACAAGTCACTGGCACGGTTATTTTGGGGGTCGTGAGCTGAAAAGTTTGGGAACCCCTGCCCAAGAAGTCTCTCAGGCGGTATTTGCAGCCAAAGGTACTTCAGCAAACTAATAAGTAATACTTGGGTATTGAGTATTGCTTTATAAAGTAAAATGAATCTAAATAATTTCAGCAGAAGGCTGCAACATAAAAAAATGTGTAAAAAGTGAAGGGATCTGAATAATTTCTGAAAGTACTGCGTGTCCTTAAGATATTGAAAGAAAAGAGAAAATGAGCCAAAAAAAATAGAATTTCTCTCTACTTTTTCATTGTTATAATACTGAATCTATAAACTTTTAAATATGTTAACATGTCTGCTAAAAAAAAATGAAGAAGAAAAAACTTTTTAATTTAGGAATAACAAATTGATAGACTGTACTCGTATTGCTCTGTCAGTAGAGATGACTTCAGATTTGAAAAACAAACTAGGTGAATATTTCGATCAAACTATTAGATTAAGAAATCATGTTAATATGTTACTGTTCAGTAATTTGTATATTGACTGAATTGTTTCTGCTTTTTACTTTTCCTTTGATAGAATCATCAGTGTTCTATACATTTCAAGTATGTTTTTAGTATTTACTTCCAATTTCAGAGCTCCACATCTCTTTAGGTCAGTGTCAAAAACCTAGCCTGGTCATTGTGTGTAAAGAATGTGCATGTTCTCACCACACAGACCAGGTAACTCTCTCATCCCAAAGACCATTATGTTATGTTGATTGGAAACTTTAAACTATCTTTGCATGATTGAGGGACCCCTGTAATGGAATGGCCCCCCAAGTCCAAGGTTGAGGTGTGCTGTTCAGGTGACACTGCCAAGAAAAACTTGTGCTCACTATGACCCAGAGCAGCAGTTAGCATGCCCAGAAAAAGGAAGGGTGGAAAGTAACTGTTATGACGCATATAAATGAGAGTAATGTCATTTTATGTGATTCATTTCAAAGTCAACTGCCTATTATTCTGTAAAACTTTTTCTTTTCAATCACTGTAAAAACAAGAACAATCATCTTTACTGACGTGGCAGAGACAGACTAGGCAAATGGCATTATGGATGTGTTAAAAGATTAAATATTAACTTAGACAGCATTTGTGTGCTTTCCTTTATAGCTCCACATGTGCCATTAAACTTGGAGTTTCGCATGGGCAGGGTCAGATTACTTGTTTCTGTAAAATTTTCTTACAGACCTGTCTTTCGGGAGCTATATTTATAGCTTTATTTCTATTAAGAACTTGCTAAAATAGAAGACTACTCTCATACTCAGATGAACCAAATGTATGTCTATAGTTATGTCATGGGTGAGTTTTATTTTTTGCATTTACTAAATCTAAAAAAAGTCACGAGTTTGAACAGTCTGGCCTTTACGTTCATAGCAATGTTCTCCTTTTTTGCTTTACCCTCTCAATTCGATTACTGATAGATGGATGCTTTTTAGTTTTGCTGGGGTGATAGCACCTTATTCAACACCTAATTAAGGATAATTCACTATTACAGATTTTGAAATGTTTGTTTCCAGCCTAATTACACTCTGGCCTTTAATGGTCACTGCCTGCTACTCAGAAGAGCTTCTTTAGGGTTTCCAGCAAAGACATTTTACGAGTATTTAAAATGTTTTAGAAGTCTTCAGTACATCAGATCTTACAAATATTTTTGCTAGGTTGCAGTTTATTTATTCTGAAGGGTTTCATTCTATTTAATGGGATTTACTGCTGTCTTGTGTGAGTTCGTCTGTGTTTACAGTTTAGGCCATGCTAGGTATGTGGATTCTCTGATCGACTCCTGTATGTGTTGTATTAGAGGATAAGTTCAAAATTTTCCAAGCCAGTTATTTCTTCACACTTATGGTACATATTGATTAACCACATGAAATCTTGTTTACATTTGGAACATTTTTTGTACAAATTTTATGCCTGTTGTGATATAATAGATGGATTGTTGACAGTTTTTCAGATTTATCATCACATGAAAAGAAAGACTGTTAAGTGGCTGCAAGTGTGGATTGTTTCAGTGATTATTGTCTAGTTGTCTACAGAATGGAGACAGCAATTAATTTAATTATCTCAATAATAATGGCAAGAGACATTTCTTAAAGTGAAATGAAAACCACGTTCTGGGAGTGAAAGGTTGTCATGAAGGGAGACAAACAGTCATGTGATGAGCTCAACCGGTTTTCTTTTGAAATGGCTGAATCTCACAATAATGGTTTCTTTTTTTTCCCTAAGATGACACAGATACCTTTCTGTAAAATATATGTGCCATCTCTAAAACACAGATTGATTCTTATTGCTTGATAAGGCTTTTTATCATGTTTGGACTTGTGCCCCTTAATGCCCATTTTAAACCACAAGAATGGGGATAGTATTTATTATGCTAAATACATAGTATTTTTCACAACTTATAAAAAACGGAATATGGGGTATGCAAAACACCAAAATGATATGTAAAACAGAAAAGGAGATGAAATGATTATTTTGCTTTTTTAATTAATACATAACAACAAACAAAACCTTTTTGGACTAAACATGAACACAAAAAGGTGAATGTCCAAAATTAATGGTGTGGGACACAAATTATTATCAAAAGGCTTTGAGCTCAAAAACTTGTGAAGAACTTCCTCTCACAATTCATCTGAGTACGGAAGATTTCCAAAGCCGTATTCTCACAGATTTCCTTCCGATGGTCCTCAAGTAACTTCTCATACTTCTCCCGTGAGCCGTCCTTAGCGTTGTTCTTCTTGAAGGCGTAGTAGGGGCTGTCCTCTGTGAGGTTCAGGTGCTCTGAGATGTAGGGCCAGAGTCTAGAGCAAGGCAGCAGTGCAATCACCATGTATATTTTATTCCTCTCTAATTGTGCCACTCTTTGGTATGAGCTCACATACTCAGCGACGGCTTCACTGGGCACAATGCTGTCTGTGTTCTTTTGAAAGTGACACATAGAAAAGAAAATAGAAAATGGAAGCATTTAGTAACAAAGTAACAGATATTTTATTAATAATGCATCACATTTGTCATGGTGTTTCTATATTTTGAGGTTTCGTCCACATGCACAATGGAGCAGTGCATGTGGATATATATATGTTCAATGCTTGCTGTCATGTGTACACAGTACATTCAGATTTGTACTTGTATGTCTCTCACAGACTAGTGGCAGTAGTATAATAAAACCAGCAAAGTACATTTCTAATTTCATTTACCTGAACACTCGTCACTTGCAGTGCATAAATAAACTAAGATCCAGAATTCCAGAACATTCATAAATGTAGACACTGCCTCTGTGGTGTTTGCACATTCTTCTTGTATCTCACTAGTGTCCTCCTATTCTGGATGTGTTCACATTGCAAAGACATGGACATTAGGTGAATTGGTGACTCTAAATGGGCACAGTGCAGGTGAATATCTCCTTCAGTGCCTTGAATGTCGGTCAGTGTCTTAAAAGACAGGTTTTGTATTTTTCAAATCAAACTTATTTTGTCCTAAACTTGGTATACCTCAGTTTGCCCTGGGAAACTGTGCTCTTAATTGAAGCATTTTACAAAATGACATGCCTGTTCTTGTGATCTAAAATGACATCTACAGGGTCTCAGCCAAAATGTGAAAACAACAGTCATGGTATTTTTTCTTCCTGTGGAAAATTAAAGTATACCATTACTATGAAAAAATAACTTTGACTTAAAAACTTAGAAACTTAGACTTCATAAAGTTTCATAATGAATGTTGAGGCATCCCATAAGGAGAATAACATAAATTTGTCAACTCATGCAACACCATTATGTGCTTAATTTATGTACCTGGGACAATGACTGGCACATTGAACATGTTATGTGATTCCATACTAATGGGATACACTGCACATATTTAGATTAAGATCTATATGTGTAACTTTATACAGGATATGTTTATTTTCATACTAACTCTAAACCCACTTTTTCTGTTACAACAGTGCACTCACATACATAACCACGCTTACTAACACAATGTGAGCTCCATGTCTTTAGGATGTAGGAGGAAACCAAGGTACCTGAAAAAAAAAACAATTTCAGGTACTGGTAGAACATGCAGACTTCCCACAGATCAATCTGAAGTGTGAATCCAGACTCGTGTAGTTTTGAGGCTGCCTTTCGCTATAAAAAGCTATGGATTCTATGTGCTACAGAACAAAATGAGAACTGATCACCTTGTGCCTATAATTTCGGAGGTGTTCACTGGTTTAACACAGCACTAAAGCTAAAAATGTTAACAAGAAAAAGAACTGACATTTCATTGTAGAGCATATGTGAATGTGCATGTAAACATGAGGTTATGTATAAGGTGTGTTTTATATATATATACAGTATATATATATATATATATATTCTATATATAACATACACTATAATAACATAATTGAAGAAACTATAGTGAAAACACATTATGACATCAAAAAAAGAAACTCACATTTTACATTGGCTTATACACAGAGCATTAACATTTAGAATAATGCAGTCTGATGGGTTATGTTGATGAAGTCTGTCGATTGTAGTTTTAGTTCTTCTTTTGGAACAACATTCAGAAACTAGTAAGCCTCCCAGACCACTGTAGTTCTTCATGTTTGTCTTTATTATAAACTTTATTATAAACTTAATCTTTACCATATTAAGAGAGACATCTCTGAGCAAAAGCAAAAATGTTTCTCCTTATAGCTGATCCTTACATGTCTGCCCATTAATTCATTATGGAAGACTATGTTTTTTAGTACAAGTCCACCAGGAGGTGACATTACTAGGCTGCATCTAATTATGGGAGATATTCATAGACATATTTACATTTAATTATTTTGCCGACACCTTTATCCAAAGCAGCTTAAAACATTTGAGGTACAATTGGTTACATTTCTTTTGTTTTTCCAATTATAGCACAGGTGGGTGAAGTGATTTACTCAGGGTAACACAGTGTCAGTGCTGGGATTTGAACCCACAACCTCAGGTTTGAAGTATAAAGCCTTAACCACTGTGCCACACATGTACTCATCCATCCATCTATCAATCCATTGTATACCACACCCAACTGATTTTAGTCAGGGTCTTGTGGTGGGCAGCACTGGGCTCAAGGCAGGAATGGATTTTGCTTAGAAGATGTAGGAGGAAAGAAGAGGGCTTATAATAAACTCACATGAATCTGCAAACTTTACACAGATAGTGGCTGTAATTGAACCCAAGACTTTAGAGCAGGTATATTACTACTGCATTCCTGCAATATAGTTATTTATAAAATACTAGTACAACCAGTGGATATGTAAATATGTAGTTTTCTTTATGTTTTGGCAAGTAATATTAATTTTTGTTATATATTTTCTTAAGTATGTTAGATGTGCTTTAACACTAAATATTTTAGTATAACTACTGCCTATTGCCATTATTTACCTTTTGATATAACTTGAATGCCAAACAAGGACATCAAACTATAATTCAGCAAAGAACAGAAACAAAAATAAAATCTGGTGTTTTACCTTTAGCCTTGTTTCTATCAACATTTCCTTGTAAAATCGATAGTAGCCATCAGCTATGTGGCTGAAAAATTCCTTCAGATCTTCAGGCAACCATGGCTCATTGACCACAGTGCTCAAGATGTCATACACAGCTTTGATATAGTAGACATCTTGAATTGTCATATTAGTATAGCGCTCTGCCTGCAAGGTGTTCAGGTTCATATCAGTCAAGAAGTTAGTCTTCATTATCAAGTTCACAATGTCCATGCTGTGGTCCCACAGCAAGTCATAGAGACTGAGCTCTTCTCGGTTCTCGATTGGCATCTCAGAAATCAAAACGTGAGCTTTGATTTGCTTTGCTGGAACTTTGACTTTATAACCTACTATACCTTCTTCTCAATCAAAACATTCTTATGTTTATTTAAATCTGAGGCTTTAAGTAGAAGGCTTCCTCCAGTGATTACCTAGAAGAGATCTGAGATGAGCAGAGAAGAGAGGTATGCTAATGGTAAGGCAGAGAGAGAAGGTGGGTTTATATAGTTACAGGGGAGGGGAGGGATGGGCAAAATACAGATGAAAAAGAAAGAGATGTGAACTCAACAGAGGGAGGTGTTTACAGAACATAAAGGGAAGAGAGAAACTGGAAATGTCTGCTTTGAAAAGTTCTGTTTTTGAAAGGGTAATAACTTTCTGTATCAATAATGAAACAATGATGTCCAGTCACAATCAACATGACCTTTTACTTTCCTTTCTGTACTAGAACTAGCAACATTGATTATTGAGGCCACTTAAGTTTAAAAGGAATAGGTTGAATGTCTTCAGAGTGGAGTAACAGATGTTTGAAGAAAAGCACTCCCATAACGTCTGTTCTCTTTTGAGTTCTGATTCGATTGTGTTGGTTTCTTAGAATTGTTGGAGATCTTTTAGTTTATTTACTTATCGTGAGAAGTAGCATAATGGAAATATGGATGAGAACATTTTAGCAGAATAAAGGTCTAGTTTAAGAATCACAACACTGTGAACCACTTAACAGGGTCAGTCAGAAAAACTAGTCTTGACTCATCTTATTAACAGAGACAAGTAGCTGGTGAACAAAAATTTGTGAGCCTCAATTGCCTCTGATGCATAGGACTGAAGAACCTATGCATCAGATTATGGAGCACAAAGTCATAGATACAAAGATTATTTTTGAGGCTTTTGTGTTACTAGTTTATTCCCTGATATTTTAACTTTTGTACTGGTACAATGAAGATGTGGAAAACCAGTAGGCAGCACTTCCCCAGGACCAGTGGAATCAGAAACCAAAAGCAAGAGTTTTTAGGCAGGAACCATACCCAATATGCAAAACAAGAATCAAAGTGCAACAAATACAAGCAAAGTTTTAAGTTCCTTGAATCGTTTAGAATTATTAAGTAACTGCACTAAAGTTTAAGTAACCAAAAAATAGCAGACCAGCATCTTAGCAGCAGGTTGATGACACACACTGCAACTTCCGGTAGCCACGCAGATGCAATGGGGAGCCTTTGCCAAAACATTACAGTTACGGCAATGGCAGTGCTGATATAGAACAGCTACCTGATTATAAAATTGATATGGCATCTTTAAAACTCTGTGACAGTTGAAAATAATTAGTAAGAACAATAGAAAAGAGCAGTAAAGAGGACTGGTAGGAAGATTCTACATTGCCTAAACTTAGAGACCCTGATTTATTCCCATCTCTAATCAGAATGAAGAGTAGAGAGGGAGGAGAGTCCATCACGGCTTTTCTCAAAGTAGTCTGAAGATCACAATAAATTGGAAAAAGCACATACAAAGTTAAGGTGGATCTGAATTCACTGGGTCCAAAGTTGTCTCTAGACATTGATCTTTAGCCAGTCATCCAAGCTGCAAACCTCCCCAGTTTGTGTCTATTGTCATAGCCCAATGAAGCCAACAGGACCACATCATCTGCAAAAATCAGAGATTTGATTCCAAGGCCACCGAACTGGACCCTAGAAATTCTGTCCACAAACCATATATGGACTGGTTGAGCATACTCACACGAATCCTCCAGATTCCTTTTGAACATTAAAAGCTGGACCAACATGAAGCATCTGGGACAAAATCTGATTTGCTCCTCTTGAATCTGTGGCTAGACCAAAAGCTGAATCATCCCCTCCAGAACCCTGCATTCTTCCAGACATTGCAAGGAATCTCAGCCAGAAGGCAAGCAGTCAATTTACTGGAAAATCTATGTTCCTACCCTCACCTATGGTCACTGCTGAGTTTTGGGTAGTGTTCGAAAGAACTTGATTGTGAATACAAGCTGCAGAAATTACTTTCCTTCACAGGCAGTGTGGGCTCAGACTTAGAGATAGGGTGGGAAGTGTAGACAAACGTGAGGAGCTCAAAATAGGGCCACTGCTTCTCCGCATAAAAAGGAGGCAGTTGAGGTGGTTTAGACATCTGAATAGGATGCCTCCTTAGGGAGGTGTTTCTGGCATGTTCAACTGAGAGGAGACCTTGGGGCAGACTCAGGATGCCCTGAAGAAATTATATCTCTCACCTGGCCTGGTAACACCTTGGTACTCCCCCAGAGGAGTTGGAGGAGTTTGTGGAAAAAGGATGTCTGAGAATCATTGCTTAGACTGCTGCCCCTGCAACCCAAAACTGGAAAAGTGAAAGAAAATGGATGGATGAGGACTGTTTGAGATCATTTATGTTAGGTAAAATGCCCAGTGGGGGCTGAGTGGTCTTGTGGCCTTGGAACCCCTGCAGATTGTGTTTGGTTTTTTTTCCAGCCCTCTGGAGGTTTATTTTTTTTATTATTATTTTCTGTCCTCCTGGCCATTGGACCTTACTTTATTCTTTGTTACTTAGTATTGCCTAATCTTATTTTTATATTTTTCTTTCTTCATCTTGTAAAGCACTTTGAGCTACATCATTTGTATGAAAACGTGCTATAGAAATAAATGTTGTTGTTGCTGTTGCTTACTCTTTTTAAATACACTTCTAATTACCTAAGTATGTGATTACTGCTAAACAGACCCTAGTTTTGCACACATTTTTTATTTCTCAAAAAATATAACTGAACTTTCCAAAAAACTAACAATGGTGTCCCTTCAGAGCCATCACTTTCATGTTATTTTTTATTAGTTTTATAAATTGCTTTACAGTGAATGAATTTCAAGTCAGTTGGACAGAGAGTGCAACAGATTATGTTCCTTACTTGTTCTTATTCATCCTTTGATATCTAGTTTTGTTAAATTTGACTTGCTTGTATGGAATGTTATTTGATTTTAATAAAATTAACAAAATGTTTTTAAAAATGATTATGTTCCTTATTACAACAATTTAGCATAATCTGTGAGGCAGATGTTAAAATAGTTTTAAGATTCTTTCAATTCTGCTTTACAATACTAATTTATTTGAACTGTTGCAATAATAGTAACAGTTGATGGACTACTCAAATTTAAATGTATCAAGAAAAAAATTATTTTACCTGTAAATATACAGGAATCTGAAAGACAAACGTAACAGGTAATTTTACTAATGCATATTGTAGAAAACTGTCCTGTAAATTGAGAAAATCGTCTGAAGGGCAGAGTTAAGAAAACAACTGAGAAAAATTACTCTTCAAATCAGAAACAATGGAATAAATCTTAATTACATGTGAGTTTACTTTTTTTAGTTTTACAAAATGTCATTGGGAAATCAAAAAATGTTATGTGTAGGATTGTATCACTTTTACTCCTGCTGATAATGTAGTGTGTTGACTGTACTTTGCTTTGTTTCAGCATTACAGTAAATCACATGGTTTACTTTTGCTTTACAGATGATATCAGTAGATTGTCCTTTGATGTCAATTTGGACAGCTAATTGTGCTGACCAAAAGCAGTTTTTATTTTCTGGAACTGTTGCAGCAAAGTGAATTACTCCTGTCTAGTCATGCTGAAAATACTTACTTCCCCCTTTGGTTTTCTTTCATTTTGCCTGTGTCAGTATAGTCAGCTGATGATATTTACTCATCTGTCATTAAAGCCTTGTCTCCACCCTTACAACATCATCAAAAGCTGATTCAATGCTGAGCCTTTACAGGTTTTTTATGACATGATTCTGATGTTCCAGGATGTCAGGTTTTTCATCCCTAACATTTTTGATAATGATTAACCATCTTAACATATTGTATCTGTCATTCTATGTTTTAGGATAGATGTCAATGTCAATTTATTTATATAGCACATTTAAAACAATATAGGAATTCTGTGGCCAAAGTGCTTTACAACAAAAGAAGAAAAAAAAACTTACCATTAACATAAACAGAAATAAAATATATGAACATAAATAAAAGCAAATAATAAATAGAAGTAAGATTACATAATCACAATGAGGAAACCATCAGTATTACTGAAGGTCACGGAATGCAAGTGAATAGAAATGAGTCTTTAATCTTGTTTTGAACAGTTCAATTGTAGACGACTCCTTTATATGATGAGGTAAAGAGTTCCACAGGCGAGGAGCAGCAGCTGTAAAAGTCCTGCCTGTCCCCCTTGGTTTCACATTCGGGTTGAGAGACAACTGAACAGAAGATCTAAGCACTCTAGATGGCTGGTGTAAAGCACAAAATTCATATAAATAGGCTAATATTGGAGAAACAAAATCAGACTTTCTTGCCCCAGCCAAAAAATGAGGCAGCAGCATTCTGAACCAACTGCAACCTGTGTATCAGGGATTTGCTAATCCCAGAATACAGCGAGTTGCAGTAATCAAGTCGAGAAAAGATAAAATCATGAGTAACTTTCTCAAGATCCTTAGATGATAAAAAAGGCTTGAACTTACTTAAAAGACGAAGCTGGAAAAAGCAACTCTTCACTACAGAATTAATTTATTTCTCAAAAGAGAGGTTACTGTCAAAAATAACACCAAGATTGTGGACTTGAGGTCTGCAAAAGACAGAGAAGGAGCTGAGAAGTCCAAGACAAATTTGGGCTTTAGCTGATGGACCCACTATAAGCACCTCCGTTTTATTTTGATTCAGGTCAAGAAAATTATAACCATCCAGGATCTTAGTTCAAAAGAAACAGTTGTGCAGTTGATTCATTGCAAACTTGCAGACGGGAATATAAACTTGTGTATCATCAGCATAGCAGTGAAAAGAAATGTTCAATTTCCCAAAAATAGCTCCAATAGATTGAAGGTATATAGAGAACAAAATAGGAAAAAAAATGGATCCCTGAGGAACACCACATTTAAGAGGAGCAGTAGACGAAAAAGAAGAATTTAAAGTCACTGAAAAGTGTCTACCAATTAGATATGACCTGAACCAGTTAAGAGCAGCCCCTTTAAGCCCAACAAGATGTTCAAGCCACATCAGCAATATCTGATGGTCAGTAGTGTCAAAGGCAGTGGACAGGTCAAGGAGGACTAGGACTGCAGCGCCACCTGAGTCATTAATAATAGAGATGACATTTAAGATGTTTTTTTGAGTTGTAATAAAGCAATGTGCCCTAAAAGGAGAGACAAATCGGTAACACTTTACATTAAGTGTCCATAATTACACTGTAACTACTATGTAATTACCTCTATAAGTACAGAGTAACTATGAGTTATTACTCCATACTTACTGTGTAATACAAAGTAACGTTATAGTTAATTACTCAGTTGTCATTTTTATTCCACAGTTTATATAATTACAATGTAACCATTTATCACTGATCCAAAAACAAGTGTACTTACATAGTTAAATTGTATCTATACTTTCAAAATGTAATAAAAACATCAGGGTATGCAACTACAACTATGTAACAGATGTTCCATGGTCTGGGAAAATGTAATGGAGAATTGCAGTGATAACTTCATAGGTTTTCAAATCTATTAAAATATATGATTGGTCAAAACGGGCCTGAATGATTTAGCAAGGTTTGAAATGTATAACAGCTGCACAAAAATGTGACATACAGTATATTAAATGCTTTCATAGTTATGTGCTGAAGAGATGACATTTGAGTGGGTAATGAACAAATAAGTTAATGTAAATGCAGTGGAAAAGTCAGTAGGGGGTCAAAACTGACCTGAAAGACATGGTAAGGTAAAGAATATTTAAAAGCTGTACAAATTGCGGGATGTTTAATTTTTTTCCCTGTTTCATCCTGAACAAATTAAATATAGGATGCTTTTATTAACTTCTAACATAAAACCTTGTCAAATTTGTTCCAAGGATGTTATAAGTGTAAACTCTTCTCCCTATACATTGCTTAATTGATTACATTTTTTCTCCCGTTTAGTTTTTTGATTTGGCCTCCCGATACCTCTTTTGTTTTGCACATTTTTCTGCAGTTTTTTAGATTTCTACCTTTTTATTTATTTATTTCTTGAGTAGGTCTATCTCTGTTTTGTAGTCCCTAATTTGCCTTATTGATCTCCATCTAACCAACAGTGCCTCAGTATGCTAGAATATCAAGCTAAAAACAAGGTGACAAGAACATTTTACATCTTCCCATGTAGTCGTTTCTAAAGGAAGTACCAAGGAAAATTAAGCTATGACACTGGTTAATGCCATGAGATCATTAAAATTTTCCCACAAAGATATTTCAGTTGTGCTATGTATTTCAAATGAAGGTGCACTAAAGTCAAAAATCTCCTACAGCCCAACAGGAGGCACTACTGTTTAACAATAATTAGAGTAGACTGCTGTGCCAGTCTCTTCTTCTATCAGTCTTCTTGATGAATCAACATTTTCTAGTCCCTTTCACAATCCTAGCATGTGTCAAGTTCATATTGGTTTTCTCTGGGTGCTTCAGTGTATTTACACCTCAAATAAAATAACATTTATCAGCAACTGTGGTGAGCTTATATTTCATTCAAGGCTTCCTCTTCATTTGTCATATGCTGCTGTGACAGGCCGTGCTGCCCAGGGACCATGTAATCGGGATATTTGACTCAGGATGTGGATATGTAAGTGGATTTATATTGTTCTCATATACATTCTAAACTCATGTTTTTTTCTTTATGTTGCTTTTATATCTCTGCACATTTGTTAGTACCATTTTCATATATACATCCCCAAATTCAAACATGCAGCCGTTCTGCATTTAGAATTATTATGTAGAAAACCCTGTGTTAGTGTGAAACTGAGGGACCTCATTCTTTTTAACAAAGATGTAATTCTTTACCTGTGAGCAACATTTCACTGCAGTGTATTTTGATTTTTGAGGACACAAAAATTTAATTTGCCATGTTATTATTAATATTTTTTAATTTATGTTCTTCATCTGTACTGTAATAAGCTACCATTACAAAATTCTGTTGGGTTTGGCTCCAGCCAAGTCCTACCACCACAAAAGTTGAATTAAATGAAGGTCCAGGATGTGATCACTGAGTCAAGGCTGGTGGGACCCATGGATGTAATGTCCTTGTATCAAGGAGGTTACCTGTCTGTCTGTCTGGAGGTCATCAAGCTGGAAGAATACCAGTGACTCTGGCCTGGCTCCACTTAACAGCGCACCTGCCTATATGAGGACCTCTGCAACAACCAAGGATGGCCTGTAGACCAGATAGGAATATCTGATTCTTGCTCTACTGTAGGAGTACAGTCATCTAATGTGTTCTGCCAGCACATTCACACTTTTACCAGCTTTCTCATCCAGGAGTTCAAAAAACAAGTGAACATCTGGGTCCCAATACCAGTTGCTTCGGGCTATTTTTCTTTAACATGAACTTGACATTATTATGGTATGTTATTGTAAATCACATATTAATCAGACCACTAGGACAGTAGTTTTTCACTTAAGAAATACAGCAAAGGTTAGACCTTTTATAACATTGCAAGATGCTGAGAAATGAGTTCACGCTTTTGTGTTCAGTCAGCTAGATTACTTAAACGCACTACCCAAGAAAGACATCAATCGATTGTAACTCGTGCAGAATGCAGCTGCTGGAATCTTAACTCAGAAAAGAAAATTCGAGCACATCACACCAGTTTTAATGGCCTGTGTCATTTAGAATTGACTTTAAAATACTGCATTTGGTTTACAAAGCCTTAAATAATCTCGCTCCATTTGATATTTCGGAATGTCTTACGCCTTACACGCCACATTGTAACCTTAGATCTTCAAATGAGTGTCTGCTTAGAATTCCAAGAGCTAAACTTAAAAGAAGTGGTGAGGAGGCCATCTGCTGTTATGCACCTAAAATCTGGAATAGCTTTCCAATAGGAATTTGCCAGGCTAATACAGTGGAGCACTTTAAAACACTGCTGAAAACACATTACTTTAACACGGCTTTCTCATAGCTTCATTTTATTTTAATCCTGATGCTCTGTATATTCAATTAATTATTATTATTATTCATGATGCCTTCAAAATCCATACTAACCCCTACTTTCTCTTCTGTTCTTTTTCCGGTTTTCTGTAGTAGTGATCTGCACCACCACCACCTAATCAAAGCACCCTACATTGATGGATTAAAGGCCAGAAGTCCACATAACCATAATCATCATGTTCTTCCGTGAGAACCCTGAATACAGTGAGGACTGATTGTTAGGTCATTTATGTTAGGTAGAATGCCTAGAGGGGACTGGGTGGTCTTGTGGCCTTGGAACCCCTGCAATTTTTTTTTTTTTTTCTCCAGCCGTCTAGAGTTTTTTTGTATTATCCGTCTTCCCTGGCCATCGGACCTTACTTTTATTCTATGTTAATTAGTGTCCTCTTATTTTAATTCTTCATCATATAAAGCACTTTGAACTACATCATTTGTATGAAAATGTGCTATATAAATAAATGTTGTTGTTATTGTTTTTCCACCATATTTGATTTATAACTGTGTTCAAGAAGGAGAAAATAAATAACGGAAGTTTGACAAAAATATAAAATGTTTATATTTAGTGATTGTTTTAGAGCTTGGACAATTCACTTTTTCTCCTGGTTGGGGAACCCATATACTTTGGCCACATCTCTTAAGTTTCATTATTTCTTTCTCATTCTTGTTCTTGAGTGTTCCCAAAGGGGTTCATTATCAATCACTGCATGAAAAGAGGTGTATCTGTACTAGGAAACTCCTGTATACACCACTGATTTTCGGAAGTATCTATAAGTACCACTGAGCGTATACATCAAATTCCACCAACCTAGGATACTTCTGGATTGATACCAATTCGGATGTATCCTGCTGAGGGATTCTTCCATGGTACAGCCATTTGTTGCCATGGCAAATAATCCACTCAAGGCTCTTTCAAGGAGACATGCACACCTCAAGAACCATTTGCATTTACACCTCTGCACAACTCTGCTGTTCTACATTGGTCTTTTATCTCAACATTGATTAGTTGATTTATAAAAAAAAAAACCACCTCCATTGGTCACACTTTTTATTTAGCCCAACCCAAGCCCTCATAGCTTAGTGACTTGATTGGTTATTGGGCAGGTATGTAGACGGACCATATACACTCCCCACCCCCACCCCCCACTGTACTATACATCCCCCGCACCGTTTAAAAAATGAGAATAAAATTGGTTCAGAAATGTTTTTATTAAAATAAAAGCAAACACTAATAAATATACAACGTAAGAATAAGAAAAAACTGAAAGTATGGAGAAAAAAATGTGCAAATATGACGGTGCAAGTAAATTAAAAGCAATGAAACAAACTGAAACAAACACATGCACCAGTGCTTATTAAAGTTCCAAAAATGAATCTTCTGGCCCGATTCCATCAGCTCTTACACACTGACGGTGTGTAAGAGCATAGCGCATATCCACCTCCAATCTGGACTGAAGCTTCTGGCAAAGCTCAGACAATTGTGGGTTCCTGTGAGGTGGAGACCTCACAACCCACACCGGTCTTCCATCAACGATGGCATCCTCTCCATCGGACATCAGGTCCAGAATTGCAGTCTGCCACAGTTCTGTCTCTGCAGCTGTTTGGATGACTCTAGACATAAACTCCAGCAACTGCAAAACACTCCATATGTTAACCCCTAAAAACACCCAGAGATGTACCAAACTTATATATAATAATAATATATACTATATATATAAATTTGTACACTTACTCGTCTTTTCCTTTGTCGGTTTGTAGCCCCTATCTTAATGGAGTATCTTAACTGGGACTTTCCTGGCTGAGACAAAGAATATTTCCTCTGCAATGTCTCATAGTAAGTCCTACAGCATGCTGAATTAAAAAATAATTCATATAAGTGACAAAACCAATTCAATTTATTAGAGGGGCAACAATAAAGGGGACATGAACATAATTATAATAACAATTCCCCTTTATATACAAATATTAAGTGTATAAATTACCCTTTATACACTCAGGGTCTGCATCTGCAAAAGTTGTCTTCAATTCCTCCAGCAGATATGTCATTATTGCCTGGTTATGAGGTGAACTTATTCTGTGTGGAAAGAGAGTAGTGTCATTAATTACATTAAAATGATTAAATAAAACTCCATACATAGCATATATAAAAAAACCACTGCTTACCCAGTTTGTGGATCATATTTATGCGGGCTGTTTTCCGAATTATGGAGGTGCCTTACAGCTTCCTGTAACATTGAATTAAAAACACTTTAGTAGATACACGCATACATGCATAGGAAACAAAGACTTTTCAAACAACATCGTATAATTCAGACGTGACAAACTGTTAAATAAGCTAGACACAAGGAACAAAAGTAAATGTGTAGCCAAGCGCTAACTTAGGCTAACTTGGCAAGGTATAATTTTCTACTATATTGTCGGCTAACATAAAGCTCAACTTACCGCAATGCCCACGTTATGCGCCCTCTTGACTCTTTTAAGCGCATGGCTTGACTCTTCCTGCGGTCTTTGCTCGCCGAACTTGCGCTCAAGCGCATCAAGACGCTGGATAGCCTCTTCGGGAAGAGCAGTACGTAGCCTGCTGCTAATCCCTCCACCTGGCTATGATAACAAAGACAACACCTCTAGTTGATAGTCATTGCTAGCTGTGAGGATTCTTTGAAACTTCCACCAATTCCTGTATACATCCACATACGTAAGGTATCTGGTTGTTTCACGAAATTTCCTTTTGCATGCTACCTTTCCAAGCACTCTACCTCATTCATCTGGCAAACGTAGAGTTTAGCGGAGATTTCCCATACCATATTTGTCCGGATACAGCTCTTTTCATGCAGTGAATGGTACTTTCTACTATCCAATGACAGAGTACACTGTCTAATAACTGTTTGCTCACACTGCCATGCCAGTGTAAATTTCAATTCTCTCATGGCTTTAGATGGCATTTACCTACTTCTGTGGCACACTCGTTACAACATACCACCTGGGCAACTCAATTAAGTGTCATTTGATCACACTCAATGCTGCTGATGTCTATGTGAAATTATAACATTGCCAATTAATGTTAAGTCTTCATTTGTTGATTGACTTATTCTATTTGTATTATTTATTACATGCAAACTCCATGTAGGTGTTTGTCTGGGACTGAAACTCTGGTATCTTACTGTAGAGCTGCACTGCACTGCACCACTATGCCACCTAGTTCTAAAATAAAAAAGCTGAATGACATACGAAAATCTACTTTATGGATTCATTCCCTCATGTAAGTCCTACAATTAGTTGAGATCAATCCACAAAAAATAATTATGTCAATGTCAACAAGTACCCTTAAAAATGATGTGTATGATCTTTTGCACGTTTTTAAAATTTTCAAGTTCATTATATAGTAATATAGTGAGGGTAAGAGAATATAAACTGGCAAAGGATGCCATGGAATTTAAATGTAAAACTAGTAAAGATGTAAACTCTTTATGAACTCTTTAAAAGTTCTCAATTAGGACAAATTTAATGCAATGAAATGTATTTTTGTATAGCCCAAAATCACACAAGGAGTGGTGCAATGGGCCTTAACAGGACCTGCATTCTGAATACCCCATAGCCTTGAATCTCCAAGAACACAAGAAAAAACCCTTGTAGGGGAAAAAAATGGAAGAAATCTCGGGAAAGGCAATTCAAATACAGACTCCTTTTCAGGTAGGAACATGTTAGTAGTATGTTATAGACCCCCAAGCCAATGCTAGACCCAAGTACTTGGGAGATACTTTCAGGGCTCCATTAAGATAAGCAGTACCACTCCACACTGAAAGGGACACAGTCACTAATGCTTTTTCCAGTTTTCTCCATAGTTCCAAAGAACTTTAAGAAGCCAAGCGAGGTCACTTCCCACATTTCCCTGGAAGCCCCGCCTCTTTTGGGTTCCATGATATATAAACCACCCTGTCACTGAAAGAAGGCGTCCATTTTTGAACCAGAGACGACAAGAATTGGAGCTGAGCCATTGATCTTCTGAGTTTCTTCCTTATCATCTGTTTTTTCCTCTCAGTTAAACAGGGTTCACTATGGAGGTGCCTCAACTCTTTCCTTGTCTCATTTCACACCAAACAACAGTTTTAATTTGCATCGTTTAAATAAAATTAAAAAGGCACGTATAGAGGGGGTTATTATAGTCAGAGAGGACTTAATTATAAAAACTGGGCTAACCCTACAAATAGAAGAGCACAAGAACAGGAGGTTTTATGTGTAATCAGTGACAGTTTTTTTTAACACAGTATGTTAAGGTACCAGCATGGTGGGGGTATTCTGTCTATATTTAAATGTAATAAATGTGATTGAACCACTAGTATCTAGAGGCCATAATATAACAGATTTAACTGTGTTTTGGCAGAATGCATATTCAAAAACTAAAACACTTAAAATAAATTTTACTAGGACAAAATTTGTGCAGATGTGACAAAGTCAGAAAAATGGGTATAAACTTTTAGGTTTGGAGACAGCTGAGGAGATACGAGTCAAGTTTTTAACCTAAATGTGGGACAATTTTATCCCAAAATTAAAAGCTAGAGTGATTTTAAAGAGAACCCTGTGGTGGATAAAAAGAGGACCTAAAAGAAAGTTACAATGGGGAAAAAAGCTGTATTAGGCATATAAAACCAAGTACCTAATTGATAACCACAGGGCATATTAGAGCAACAGTTAACAATGATCAAAAGCAGGCTAAAAGGCAGTGGAGAAAAATATTGCAGAAAGGTAAAAGATGACCCAAAGACATTTTTTCAACATTTTTATAGTAACATAACAGTCAAGGAGAAGATAAAGAGTATTAGTCATGGTAGAGATGAGCTTGAATATAAAATGAAATGGAAAAAATGCAAGTTTATAGAATTTGTTAAGTTTATAAGCATGAAAAAGTTAAAACACTTCCAAAAGTAACAGGGACTTCTAAGGAGATACTTAGTGACTTGAAAAGTATAGATGGAGAGGTGCTGCTTAGATTAAATAGGATGAAATCTATAAATGTAACAAATCACCAGGGATCTCATGTATAAACAGTGTGTATGCACAAAAATGTTGCGTACGCCCATTTCCACACTCACAATGTGATGTATAAAAACAAAACTTTTCGTAAAGCCACGCACATTCTCATGCCAGCTCAATCAGTGGCTTATGCAAGTTTTTGGCTCGGTTTTGGAAACTGCCGGCACCCAGGGTCAAAGCAGTGCTATTGTTCCTGTGTGGCTTCCCTTTATTTTTTAGATTCACATCCCTGACGCAGCTTAATCAAATACACTGAAATTACTGGCATATTGTTTATAAATTTAAGGTATCTGATTGTAATCAACCTGTAACAATATAATGGTCCACGGACTGGCCAAGCTATTCTCAATACAATAGGTGCTTTAGCGCTGTTACTCTCAGTGCACCACTCAGAGAATTTTATCCCACTGTATCTGAGTGTGGAATCACAGCTGTACAGCAGCTGATCAGAAAGATAATTATCGGGATGCAGCATTTAGCACACGCTACATCAGCCATGGGCACAGTCTATTTGAAAAGCACTCATACGGTTTAGAGTCTTTCCTTTAAGCTACTAACGCACTCAATCAATCCATCAAATGCTCCCGGTAGAACTTTTTTTACTTGGAATTAAAATTACTACACTGTAAACTTGCACTACAGTTGTGATATGTGCACTATATGTACATGTATATTGTAATTATGCTTTCATATTGTATAATTTTCATTGTTTTTTCATCATATTATTATTATTTACTGGAGAGCTTTTGCCCCTGCTCGCATCGCTCACCAGCTCCCCATCTGTGCATCGAATCAGCAACTTCGCATCTCTGGAGCTCGCGTATGTGGATTTCACTTTCACCAAACAACAAAACTTTTAATTCTCGCAAATAGGCCTCTACATTGGGAAGAAATGCTACTTTTCCCTGATGGCAACATGAATTAGACGATCTCCAACTTAAAGTTTAAAGCCAAACAATATCTATATACTTTTGTCATATAACCTATGTCCATATATGCAATCTCTTCTTACTTTTACCTTTTCATCAAAATTGCATTGAATTTTAATTCCGTGTTTGGAACGCAATATATAACTGCCCATGAGTGAATATTGTTTCTTTCTCTCTACAAGAAATGTGTCTGACAATATCATTCACACAAATGAGAAATGATTGAATCATGTGTGTTGTTATGTGGGCAGGACTTTTTCAAATCTCTTTGCATAAGCTCTTGTCTCGTGTGCCTGCGCCACCACCACCTACTCAAAGCATCATGATGCTCCAACATTGATGGACTGAAAGCCAGAAGTCTACGTGACCATCATCATCAAGTCCTTCGATGAGAACCCTAAATACAAAGAGGACTGTTTGATTTATGTTAGGTAGATTGCTCAGAGGGAACTGAGCGGTCTCTTTGTCTGGAATCCCTGCAGATTTTATTTTTTTTTCTCCAGCCGTCTGGAGTTTTTTTTTTTTTGTTTTTTCTGTCCACCCTGGCCATCGGACCTTATTTATTCTATGTTAATTAATGTTGACTTATTTTTTATTGTGTCTTCTATTTTTCTATTCTTCATTTTGTAAAGCACTTTAAGCTACATTTTTTTGTATGAAAATGTGCTATATAAATAAATGTTTTGTGGGGCTTGAAATTTTCTCTCGCCGGATTTCACTTTCAATAAATAACAAATCTTTAAATTTTCACGGGTACGCCTCTTCATTGGGAAGAAACACTCCTTTTTTTCCTGATGGCAACACGAGTTAGACGATCTACATGTCTCCACTGTTCCGTTATTTCATCAAGTAATAATTTCCATTTGTTTGAGCTTGAGCAATCTTTACTATCATTTTCTTGAGACTTTCAAATTTTCATACTTCCATTATCTCTAAACTGCTCTGAATGTTTACCGTACCAATGTTTTTGAATTCTTTACGATGTTCTACTTTGTCATCTACTCTTTGTCTTTTATTTCTGGCCCCAGTGTGGTTAAATCTCTTGGCACAAAGACTTATCTTACGGGACGTGAATGTGTCTCTCTGAGAAAATCACGCCTCGTCTCCTTCCAAGATTTTTTATAATAGGGAGATTAGGGAGATTATATTATTATTTTATAGGAAAATAAGTTTATGGAATATTTGCATATTGCATCTCATTGTACCATAGAATAACAATGAAGTAATTCAATTAATTTCAACGAAAAAGAGCATGTATTTACAGATGATGATGACTGGCTTTTTGGAGCTCTTGATATCATTTTTAAGATGAAATGCAGTAAAGTATGTATATAATACTATACAGATACATTTTTTACTTCATTTAAATATGTATACTGTGTGCTGCTGAGATTGGCACCACCCTGGATGGAAAGATGGATGGATGTACTACGAAGATATTTCACTGTTCCTTAAAAATTTTGAAGAATTGGCGTTCTAAGCTTACAGATGGCTTGATTTTAATTACATAGCTGATTGTGTGGTGATTAGTTAGTTGGAGAAAGAAAAGGAAGGACAGGAATTGAGGGTAGTACATTTCAAAGAGACAGTACTGCTGCAATAAGTTATTTAATAGAGGGTCACGCACAGCGCAGCAAGGATCTTGCGGTAGGCAGGAATAATCCCTGGACACTCATGTTTAATACATGCTTTAATGCCTATCATCATGAAAATGATATCAAGTATACATCTTAGTGTTTAAATTGCTCAGAGGGCTGTAATTTCATGAATGTAATGTATTCTGTGTCCTGTCGGCATAAGAGACAGTTTGTTTAAGAAACAAGCAGTGATTCACACACATTCACACGACTTTCTGAAATTGAACTTTCGATCAAGTTTCTTTTGTTGTTTATACAACTGCATAAACCAACAAATAGTACGTTTTTCATTGACTCCACTTGGCATTCGGTGAAATACTTCTTTTTTCCCTGTGTTTTTGCCATTGTCTTTTCACAGAACACTGTATGTAAGGGAATATTTATATTGTTTTCCATTTTTAAAGAGGCGCAATTCTGGGTGGAGATGGGGTGGGGTGGCAAATGCATGTACAAGCGTTACTTTTCATGCTACAACAACAACATTTATTTATATAGCACATTTTCATACAAAAAAAATGTAGCTCAAAGTGCTTTACAAAATGAAGAATAGAAAAACAGAAGACACAATAAAAAATAAAAATAAGTCAACATTAATTAACATAGAATAAATAAGGTCCGATGGCTGGAGAAAAAAAATAAAATCTGTAGAGATTCAAGACCAAGAGACCGCCCAGTCCCCTCTGGGCAATCTACCTAACATAAATCAAACAGTCCTCTTTGTATTTAGGGTTCTCATGGACGGACTTGATGATGATGGTCACGTAGATTTCTGGCTTTCAGTCCATCAATGTTGGAGCATCATGATGCTTTGAGTAGGTGGTGGTGGCGCAGGCTGACTGGGATTTATGTAGCAGAAGAGCATGGAAGTTGGCTTACACACAGGTTTTGTGCATCTGAATTGTTTTGTGCATTATTTACATTTTGACTTTTGTCCATACGCCATGTTTTAGTGTGAATTCTATGCATGGCGTTATGCATGAGGCCCCAGGACTGGAATAACATTTTCACATAAAGAGAACAGAGGTGGTTAAGAGGTGATGGGTAGGTATGGTGTCAAGAAGAGGAATGCAGAAGCTCAGATGGTAGTGGATTTTGTGAAAAGGATGGACATGGCTGTGGTGAATACATATTTTAAGGAGAGGGAGGAACATAGGGTGGCATACAAGAGTGGAGGAAGATGCACACAAGGAGATTACAGTGGTACATCAGTATATGTCCTTAATCCATTCCAGATCCTTTGACTTATACCGAACAGGACGTATACCAAACAAATTTTTCTCATAAGAAATAAAGGGAAAATGATTAATCTGTTCCAATGAAAAAAAATCCTATTGTTATTGGCATATTATACATTGATGGGGTTGTATAAAATAAACACTGCTTAATAATAAAATACATAAATACAAAAGCAATTAGATGAAATAAATGAAAATTTAAGCTCAATTTACTGTTTAATAACGTCTTTGTTTTTCACAATCATAGATACCGTTGTTCTCGGCATACGGTATGCAGCAGCCATGTTCTGGATATACATGCCACCTTCATACTTTTCAACAATCAATTCAAATTTACGCGACAAAACACAAAATCATGTGAAAATTCACATAGAGTTATAGCGCGGGTTGTTCACTGAATGCTAGCAACTGGCGTACTGACGCTCGTGGGCAGTCGTGGCTTTGTCTCGAGAGAGGTAAACAAGGGTAGCACATGGGTTGTTCACTGAATGGTAGCAACTGCTGTACTGACGCTCGTGGGCAGTCGTGGCTTTGTCTCGAGAGAGGTAAACAAGGGTAGTGTAGTGTTCTCTAGACTGAAGTAGCAATACACTCAGAATAATGTTTCGAATGCTGTTTATTTTATGTTTAACCAACCCTCCTTACAGCGTGCCTTCTAAATCACACCCCTCCCTCCGGCAGTCATATGTCTCAAAAGGCATAGATCACAGCAATCAACACCCGAACATAAAACAATGGACAAAAGCATCATTGAACAATCATATACAACAGGTAGCACGCAGGTTTTTCACTGAATGCTAGCAACTACCGTACTGACGCTTGTGGGCAGTCGTGGCTTTGTCTCAGGAGAGAGGTAAACAAGGGTAGCACACGAGTTGTATTCCAAACAAAGGTCGTATAACAAGTACATTTTTTCATGTCCAAACAGGACGTATACCAAGTTGGACTTATTCCAAAGCGGACGTTTACCAAGGTATCACTGTATATCCTATGTAGGAGGGGTCAGCCTAAAGGAAACTGGAGACTACAAAATGCTATCAGGGGAAAGCGTAGTTATTAAGTATAGCATGATGGCCTGTAGTATGACATTAGAGATCAAGACTCCAAGGAGACTGAGGGCAGAGCCAAGCATCAAATGGTGGAAGTTGAAAAAAGAAGACTGCAAAGTTGAGTTCAGGGCGGAGGTAAGACAGACACTGGGTGGCAGTGATTAGTTACCAGGCATTTGGGAAACTACAGCAGATGTAGTAAGGGTGACAGCAATAAGGGTACTTGGCGTGACAGCTAGAAAGAGGAAGGAGGAAAAGGAAACATGGGGGTGAAATGGAGAAGTACAGGAGAGTATACGGAGGAAGAAGATGGTGAAGAAGTGGGATAGTCAGAGAGCTGCAGAAAGAAGACAAGAGTCAAAGGAGATCAGGCGCAAGGCGAAGAGAGAGATGGCGAAGGCTAAAGAAAAGGTATATGATGAGTTGTATGAGAGGCTGGACATTAAGGAGGGAGAAAAGGACCTGGTACCGAATGGCTAGATAGAGGGAATGAGCTGGGAAAAATGTGCAGCAGGTTAGGGTCATAAAGGATAAAGATGGAGGCGGTTGTAATGAGAAGATGGAAAGAGTACTTTGAGAGGCTGATGAATGAAGAGAATGAGAGAGAAGGAAGGTTGGATGATGTGGAGATAGTGAATCATGAACTACAACAGATTAGTAAGGACAAAGTAAGAACAGCAATGAAAAGGATGAAGAATGGAAATGCTGTTGGTCCTGATGACATGGAGGCATTTGGGACAGACGGGCAGTGGAGTTTTTAACCAGATTGTTTAATGGAATTTTGGCAAGTAAGAGGATGCCTGAGGAGTGGAGAAGAAGTGTACTGGTACCGATTTTTAAGAATAAGGGGGATGTGTAGAGCTGTAGTAAGTACAGTGTGATAAAACTGATGAGCCACAATTATAGTAATGGAATGAGAATGGAAAGAGTAATGGAAGCTAGGTTAGAAGGGAGGTGATGATTAGTGAGCATTAGCATGGTTTCATGCCAAGAAAGTGCACAACAGATGCAATGTCTGCTCTGAGGGTGTTGATGGAGAAGTAGAGAGAAGGCCAGAAGGAGTTACATTGTGTCTTTGTTTACCTGGAGAAAGCATATGACAGAGTGCCTCGAGAGGAATTGTGATATTGTATGAGGAAGTCGGGAGTGGTAAAAAAGTATGTAAGAGTTGTACAGGATATGTACAAGGGAAGTGTGACAGTGGTGAGGCCTGCAGTAGAAGTGATGGATGCATTCAACATGGAGGTGGGATTACATCAGGGATCGGCTCTGAGCCCTTTCATATTTGCAATAGACAGGTTGACAGACAAGAATAGGCAGGAGTCCCCTTGGGCTATGATGTTTGCCGAAGGCATTGTGATCTGTAGTGAGTGTAGGGAGCAGGTTGAGGAGAACCTGGAGAGGTGGAGATATGCTCTGGAGAGGAGAGGAATGAAAGTCAGTAGGAACAAGACAGAATACATGTGTGTGAATGAGAGGGAGGTCAGTGGAATGGTGAGGGTGCAGAGAGTAGAGTTAGTGAAGGTGGATGAGTTAAAAATACTTGGGATCAACAGTACAGAGTAATGGAGATTGTGGAAGAGAAGTGAAAAAGAGAGTGCAGACAGGGTGGAATGGGTGGAGAAGAGTGTCTGGAGTAATTTGTGACCGATGGGTATCAGCAAAAGATATGGAACAAGATGGTCCGTTGTGGCAACCCCTAACAGAAACAGCCAAAAGAATAAAGAAGACAAAGAAGAAGTCACCCCACATGCACTCCTTTAAACAGGGGAAGCGTCCCCTTGATTCTCTGCTCATTGCCATCAGAAAGTTGCCTAGGGAAGGCTGATGTATAATGGAGGGCCAGAATCTTAGCATGTTCTTGACTCCTGACATATTTATTTATTTAGAATGGGATATTTTACTGTGAAATGTACTGTATTTGTAGCCTAGATAAAGGATAGCAGTTTCATTAAGATTTGTTTTATATGCACACTTTATTTTTTATCAGAAAAAAAGAGTAGAGTGACCCCAAGCTTAAGTGGTTTAATCTTTAAAATGTTAATTATTCACAGACAACTTGAGGATATAAAACCGTCTTATCCCGTTTGACAGGATGATTAACCAGGAGAGGAAATTGTTTTGTTTATTTACTTAGATATTTTTACATAAATTATATTTTAAAATCCTATAAAATAATACCTACTTTTTGTGTTTTAAGTTCTGATATAATTTGTATTTGCAGATTTTGAGATTTTACTAATCAGTTTTCTTTATTGAAAATGTCTTAATTTAAAATGCCTAGATTGAGTAAGTCGTGCTGTAGTTTCATTAAGCATCAAGATTTGATTTGAAACAAGCAACTGTTTCATTTTTTTTCATCTTTTCAGATATATTTTGACTTTGTTGAATATTTTTTCTGAACACTAAGATATCATGTAGGTAGTTTTTGCTCTAGAGCAGGGGTGCCCAATATGTTGATCACTATCGACCAGTAGACAGCAAAGGTAGTGCAGGTAGATTGCGTTGAATTCAAAAAAATTTTTTTTAAATGTTAGTCTATCATATATCCTCCCTATGGCATTTGCCACTTGATTGACATACAGGGCGGCCAGTCTGAGATCTCTTTTCTTCTAACACACTGGTCATCCTGCACACACAATCAAACGCGTGAGCTACTGCAAAACTCTGGCTATCTAAGTGATCTAGTTAGCCTTCCAATTTATATCAACTAAAGTACGGATTTAAAAAAAAAAATTGTTTGGGGAGGGTATGGACTGGATGTGGAATTGGAAGAGGATTTTTTTTCTCACAATGTCGCAATCGAAGTGCGTTTGTCTGATCTATCTATCATTGCTATTCCAAAGAAGAAAAATGTGGAAAGGCACTTTTGAACTGTTCATAAAAACTATGAAACTGAGTTCCTTCCGAAAAGCGATATGAGAAAGAGAAAGGAGAGGGAACTAAAATCACAGTTAATCGGACAACCGTCATTTTTCACTCAGCTGAATTCAAAAGCAAAGGCAGACACACCAAAGCATCGTTCCGGGTGAGTCACACGATCATTAAGCATAAGAAGTCCTTCCAAGATGGAGAGATGATAAAAGATGCCTTTGTTGAGGCAGATGGCTAGGGAGAAATTCCTGCTGAGATTTTAAGACCCCTGGCTGGAGAAAAAGGAGTTTCTCCTTGTCATTAAACATGCAGAATACAAACAACTTAATAACGATCAATGGCCGCTAGGCTTGGCATTTTTTTTCCGATCTGACCTACATGTTGAGTGAGCTTAATTTACAGCTGCAAGGAAATGAGAAAACCAATATGGTCAATATGATTAACTCAGTTAATGTTTTCAGACGAAAAATGCAACATCTGTCCTCAAAGCTTCAGCGCCTTGATTTGGGGAACATCCAAAACCACGCGTCAGAGCTGGAGACGCAAATGGAAGGCATGTGCGCAACAGCATACGCTACACAGAGTAGATTGAAAATAGTCTGTCAGGCTTTATCCAATGGAAAAAGTGTTGCCCAATGTAACGGAGTAAGAGTAGTGTTTCTTCTTCACAAATCTACTCAAGTAAAAGTAAAAAGTATAGTGCAGTAAAACTACTCTTGGAAGTACAATTTTTTAAAACAGTTACTCAAGTAAATGTAACGGAGTAAATGTAACTCATTACTACCCACCTCTGATACTCAGTATATTTATATATATATATATATATATATATATATACATACATATATATATATTTTTATATATATATATAAATATATTTATATATATATATATATATATATATATATATATATATAATACCAGCAAACAAAGCAGCCTTAGTACTGCCTTAAAATTTTTATTAAGAAGAAAATTAAACCTTTTTAAACTGAAGGAAAATATACCAATAATTATTTGTTAAGGATCTCTTTGTATGCTACATTGTGAGTTCGGCCCTCCAGTTGTAATATGACCAAGCTGTAGCTGTGCACTGAGCTTACTCTTGAGCATGCAACGAACAGTTGGCCATGTGAACAGTAATCTTTTTTTTAAATCTCACAGCTTGGATTGCTGCTGTCATAATCGGTTTGAGTTTCATGGTTTGTTTCAATTCAGTGTTTGTAGGAATTGTGTTGAAGAGACATTCGCCATCTGTCAAGCGTTGTAAGTATACAACCAGTTTCATTGATAACTTCACATCCAGCTTTTGAGAGATTAAACATTTCTAAACATCAAAGTGTCCACTACTGTATCTATCTATCTATCTATCTATCTATCTATCTATCTATCTATCTATCTATCTATCTATCTATCTACTGAAATCGTCACCTGTGAATCTAAGATGTTTAAGAGGCATTGGCGGTTGTCCAAAGGTGTAAAATATTTTGCCATTTCGGTACACTTGAAAGCGACAACCGAACAATTCAGCGGCAGCCATCAACTCACATGCAGATGCATAGGTGAAGAGCATAAGCATTTCACTCTTCTAGTGCTCCTGTTTAGTATTATTATCTCCTGTACCGACATCAGTCCACACCTTGAACCTGTCCCAGTCATTCAATACATAAGACACAATGTTCCTCTGGATATCAAGAGTGAGCCTGATATGGCCGTGCAATATGTAACAAAGAGAATGGAAAAGGCAGGTGACATCTCCGGGCATGGAAACCCCTTGGTATGTGACAGTTCTTTGATCGATGGTGATAACCTCGATAAACATGTTAATGGGGGTACGGTTGGAATGATAAAGGAAATGGGTACCTGAACAATGTAAAGTAAGTCTAAAATACCTACACAATAACTATAATCGTAATAAATGAACAATAAAACAGCGGAGAAGCCGTGGATTAAATAAAAAGGCTGTAGTTATCAGCAGGGAGACGTGAATACCGTGGCGAAGCAAGGAAGGGAATGTAGAGACTGTAGCGACAGACTGCCATATATAAGCAGGCAGCCAACAGTGTAGGAGGCATTGGGATGGGGGACCCAACGCCGCCTCACACGGTGACCGAGCTGCAGGCTATGGACGTACATATGTACGTAAGTAGGATTCAGTTAGCGTTGGGAACCCGCGTACCAAATTTCTTGAAGATGGGCCCATAAGTAACAAAGATCGTTGAAAAGTTCAGTATGGCGGCCGACAGTGGCATCATACCACCGAAATAAGTACCAAATTTCAGCCTTCTAACTACACGGGAAGTTGGAGAATTAGTGACGTTGGAAAGTTCAATATGGCGGCTGACAGTGGCGTCACACCACCGAAATAAGTACGTACATTGGTTTCGGTTAGCGCAGGGAAGCCACCTACCAAATTTCGTGAAGATGGGGTCAGCCTTCTACCTACACGGGAAGTTAGAAAGTTCAATATGGCGGCTGACAGTGGCGTCATACCACCGAAAAAAGTATGCACATTGGTTTTGGTTAGCTCAGGGAAGCCGCCTACCAAATTTCGTGAAGATGGGGCCATGAATAAGAAAGTTCAACATGGTGGACATTGTTGACCGTTATGCATAGAATTTCAAAATGAAACCTGCTTATCTTTTTTAAGTAAGCTGTAAGGAATGACCCTGCCAAATTTCAGCCTTCTACCTACACGGGAAGTTGGAGAATTAGTGATATTTGGAAAATTCAATATGGTGGCTGACAGTGGCGTCATACCACCGAAATAAGTACGTACATCGGTTTTGGTTAGCGCAGGGAAGCCGCCTACCAAATTTCATGAAGATGGGACCATAAATATGAAAGTTCAACATGGCGGACATTGTCGACCGTTATGACCGTTACGTGTAGAATTTTCAAATGAAACCTGCTTAACTTTTGTAAGCGAGCTGTAAGGAATAAGCCTGCCAAATTTCAGCCTTCTACCTACATGGCAAGTTGGAGAATTAGTGATGAGTCAGTAAGTGAGTGAGTGAGTGAGTAAGTCAGTCAGTGAGGGCTTTGCCTTTTATTAGTATACTAGCAAAATACCCGCGCTTCGCAGCGGAGAAGTAGTGTGTTAAAGAAGCAATGAAAAGAAAAGGAAACATTTTGAAAATAACGTAACATGATTGTCAATGTTATTGTTTTGTCACTGTTGTGAGTGATGAGTGTTGTTGTCATATATATATATATATATATATATATATATATACAGTATATATATATATATATATATATAAATATATATATATATATTTACACACACACACAAACATATATATATATACATATCTATACATATACACATACATATACATACACACATACATACACACACATATATACACACAAATACATATATATATATATATATACATACACACATACATACATACACAGTGTCAGAGATGTACGGGGACACTGCCCGGCCGGGACGCCTGGACAGTCCCCAATGGGGACAATACTTCTCCTCGGCCACGAGAGGGCAGCCGCCCGGGTCTATTTGGGGCCACAGAGACGGAGCTGGGATGCCCGTGTGAGGATGTGGCCACCGCCAGGGGGCGCCCGGTCAGTTGGGGAGTCCTGGATGGCAACATTTCCGCCATACCAGGAAGTGCTCCCGGAAACGGTTCTAAGACGACCCGGAGTGCTTCCAGGGGCTTTCCTGACACTTCCGCCACACCAGGAAGTGACGTCAAGGGGAGCACCTGGGACTCATCCGGGTCCTGATAAAAGGAGCCGCCTCCTTCCAGACGGAGAGCCAGAGTTGGGAGGAAGGAGACGAAGTTTGTGAGGAGGAGGAGGAGGAGGTCCAAGAGAAAGAGAGAGAAAGAAAGAGGGAAAGAAGAAAAGAAAGAAGAAGAAGAAAGGAAAGAGTTGGTGAAAGAAGAAGAAAGGAAAGAGTTGATGAGAGAAGGCATTGTGGTGCAGTAAAGAAAATAAATAGCGTGTTTCATACATCCTGGTGTCGGTCTGTCTGTGTTGGGGGTACGGTTTCCACAACACACATATATACACACAAATACATATATATATATACATACACACACACATATATAAACATATATATACATATACATACATATCTACATATATACACACACAGCTATTTCGTATCAGTGCAATACGCTGTTTGTTAAAACGGATGACACCCGCTCTTACGTGCAAGTCTGCGTGGATATTATGAACTATCGTATTTGTTCAAGTTCTATTTAAATTTTAAATAGAAGGAATTTTTATTTAGTCGACAGAAATATCTTTGGTAGGAATGGTAAAAACAGACAGGAATATTATTCCTGAATAAATCAACTCAAACCTTAAACAACTTATAATATTTTGCTCTCCATAAAAATATATCCTGTCTAAATTATACAAGTTAGAAATAAAGTAAACATTAAAAGAACAAACATTCAAATTTCTTTACTCTTATGTAATTTTATATTTTATAAAAATAAACTTAGATTTTAAATATCCCAAAAGATTTTGCTCTCCATAAAAATATATCCTGTCAAAATTATACAAATTCAAATATGAACATGCTGCATAACAAAACCTAGAAATATAAATAAAATGTGTTCCTTTCAGCAATAACAAATCAAATCATTCAGTTGTCTTTGCTCATATGTCATTTTAGAGCTGGACGCCTGGCATCTTTCTTTGGCCACAGGTTCGTTTCTGTTTGGTGTGAGGTTCTGTGTTGTGGAGATTCTCAGGATGGATTGCAGGTGCTCATCAGTGAGGCGACTCCTGTGTGCTGTTTTGTTAGTCTTTATCACTGAGAAGAGCTTCTCACACAGATATGTGCTACCAAACATGCACAAGGTTCGAGCCGCATGTAGACGGACTTTTTTTGTTCTTCAAAGTCACCAAAGCGCCGTGCAAACTCAGTGCGCTCAGTTTATCAGCAAAGTGCGATTTGGGAACACCGTAGTGACGACTTGGTTTAACATTACTTGGTAATAGGGAAAGTGGGGCAAGTGGTTGTGTCTCCCATAAAAGCAGCTCAATTGAAATCACTTTGTGATTGTGCACGGTAAAACGTCCGCTGAAGTGTCAGATTCTTATTTAATTCTTCTGCTTTCTGTATCTTCTGCATTGCATTCAGGTCTTTCAGGTTACCCTGATGTTTTGTTTTATAGTGCCGTCTTAGATTAAATTCTGTAATTACAGCCACATTAGCTCCACAAATGAGACACACGGGTTCAGTAAACATATACTCAGCCTCCCATCGGTTTTAAAGGCTCTATTTTCAGAATCAACTTTTCTCTTCAGCATCGTGTGAGCTAGCTTCGCAATAACTTGCAGCATCTTAAGGTAGACTTGATTAACGCGTAACTGTTCGGCAAGGCAGCTGAAGCGCTGCATTATGGGATCTGTAGTTTATTGTGTTACCAGCGCTTCATATACCCGGCTTTAATAACAATAATACAGTATATAAAATGATCTCGGGGCGGATATAATTACACGCCGGGCGGATGTGGCCCGGCCCTTGAGTTTGACACATATGGACTAAATAGAACTTGAAAAGATATATTTTTTCAAATGTGATCGCGCAATTCAGATAGAGTTGACGCACTACAGCCTGCATGCCTCAATAAGTCATCCTCCCTCGCCTTACTTTTTACCGCTCATCTAATGAATACACTGAGTATGGCTTTACCAAAACAATCATTGATGGCTAATAAAGTATCCATTATTCGAGTATGTAGATCGGGTTATATATATATACATATATATATACCCGCGTATCGCAGCGAGAAGTAGTGTGTTAAAAAGCTAGAAAAGAAAAGGGAACATTTTAAAAATAACGTAACATGACTGTCAATATACAGTATTTGTTTTGTGAGTGTTACTGAGTGTTGCTGTCATCAAGGATTTGATTATCATTATTTCTTTCAATCAGGTTCGTATTTGTAGGATGTGTTGTGTTCAAGTTACATTCCGTGTTTGTCAATCGCTGTAAAGATGACAGGTTTCATTCATCGATTCGTTTCTTACTGCATCAATAAACAGCTCGTCTTCTTCTTTATCTGAGACCTGACACACTGCATGCACGGGTTTTTTACACTGTCTTCCTTTAGCGGACATTGACTTTTTCCAACGTGTGCTTTGTTTCCGCAGTAGTTGGATTTATGAATATGCTTGTATGTATGAGACGCTTCATATTTTTGCTGCCTTTTCAATTGTGTAATTCGGTTTTGTTCAGCTCTTTGGAACTGTTGCCTTTTATCTGTGCACTGCGCCAGTTCACGGAGCCACTCGGTGTACATGCATCGAAGGTTCCCAGCTGTGCTGGTGCCATCTCGTGCTATGTCCATGGCTGTATTTAATGTTACCTTAGTCCTGGCACTTAAAACTTTCTCTCGCAGTTTCGCTGAGTTTGTGTCAAACACCACCCTGACCATCTCATCTTCCTCTCCATAAGCACAGTCCTTCACCCGTGAATATTTACCCTGGCAGTTTGCTATTGGATTGCCGCTGACGGACGGCCTTATATGGGCAGGCACTAAATTACAAACGCCAGCGCAGCCTGTCTATGAACTTAATTTAAAGTGTAGGTTTACATCGTGCTTTGTTTCAAGTAGCAGAACTCATGAATATGGTTGTATATGTCACTCGCCGCTTCTTATTGTTTCGCTGCCTTCTCAATTATATAATGCATGTTTTCTTCAGCGCTTTTGAGGTCTTCCTGGTTTTCTATGTACTGCGTGATTACGGGAGGCGTGATGATGTCACACGAAACTCCGCCCCACGGCGTTGAAGCTCATCTCCATTACAGTAAATGGAGAAAACTGCTTCCAGTTATGACCATTACGCGTAGAATTTCGATATAAAACCTGCCCAACTTTTGTAAGGAAGCTGTAAGGAATGAACCTGCCAAATTTCAGCCTTCCACCCACACGGGAAGTTGGAGAATTAGTGATGAGTCAGTGAGTGAGTGAGTGAGTGAGTGAGTGAGTGAGGGCTTTGCCTTTTATTAGTATATATATATATATATATATATATATATATATATATATATATATATACTGTATATTGTGACAGCACTGTCGTCCCCTTGAACCCTCAGACCATTCATTAACACCAAGTAAAAGTCCAATGAATTATTTTTATAAGAACAATAATGCACACCTCCACTTCTACTATCGAATAAAAAATCAATAATCACTATACAATTCACAATAACAATAATCCTCCACACCTCCCAGCAGCTCAGTCACCCTTCCTCCCAACTCAGCCCACTGCTGGGATCTCCCACAGTCCTTTTATATTCCCTGACCCGGAATTGCTTCCAATCCCCCAGTCCATGTGGTTTTTATCGCTTCCGGGTCAGATCAAAACTCTTCTTTTTTCAGCCTGGAAGTACTTTATCTCTTCCATCCTCGTGACTATGAAGTATGTCCGGGCTAAATTGAACATACGTGTCCTTGAGCCTCTCTGCAGCATTCTCTGGTGGCCCCCACAGTATCCAGCAGGGCTGTGAAGGGAAACTCCAAGGTCCATGATGCCCTGCTGGAATTCAGGGCATCTTTACATTGCTAGGAGGACTCCACCTGGTGGCTTGGGGGTATTTGCCGGGATAAACTGCCAGCCATAGTCCACAATATATATATATATATATATATATATATATATATATATAGTATTTTTAATGTAGGTACATCATTTTGACCTGGTCATTTTAAAAGTAGCCCGCAAGCTGAAAAAGTGTGGGCACCCCTGCTCTAGAGTACCATTCCATTATTTTGCTTACTGCTTGCTGGTTTTGACTACAAGCGAGAATTGGCTTTTGCTTGATTTGGGGTAGCATACTTGTGAAATAAAATCTCCCTTCTCTAAACCCACATTGATGGCTTCCTAAAACTCCTGTACAATCCACATATTCATTTCCTTTATGGAAAATGTCTTAATTTTAAATGCCCAGATTGAAAAAGTTGTGCATTAGTTTCCTTAAGCATCTCTAGATTTCATTTGAAAGTAGCCACAGGTATATTTGGTTTTTGTCTTATTTGGTACCTGTTTGTCTTAAACAATTGCTTGAATTAACCTGAGATTAGCTTTATGATAAATGATCAAAGTTTTTACACAATAGCACTTTGCTAGGTTATGGTCTTTAGAGATTTTCCCCAATCACAATAATTTCTTACAAAAATGAATTACTAGTTTCCTTGAGCAGTCTTCAGTAAATTTTATCTAGTTCTGATAAATTATTTGATTTTTTTCTTTTTAAGTAGCAGTATGTTTTGTAATTTGAATATCATTTAGTATTTCATAAAAATTCCCTGTAATTACTGAGAGATTTCCTACTTCTATATAGAAGAAGAAACTGGAAAATAAGAATTGAGGGTATTTTTTCTTCTTCATGCTGAAATTCTGAGAGAACCTCTTTATGTTGACTGTTGTATTTTCATGATAATTTTCCCTAACAGCCTTTTGGTATTTATACTTCCCCTTACTTAATTACAAAACCTTTTTTTCTTTCAGTAATTTCTTACTGAATTTCCTGCAAATCCACCGAGCACATTTAACCTTTCAATTTGCTGCTGTTTCTAAATATAAAAATGAAGTTAACTGACCCAACTGCTTGTCAACCATCTCCACTCCTAGAATTTCATCCTTATTTGTTTCTTTAAGGCTTTGTTAAATCTGTTCAAACTTTATCTTACTAAAATGAAATTTTAAAATATTAGGGTTTGTTATTTATCTGTTCTCATCCTCTTATATCTGAGTGCTGCATTTGACATCAATGATCATAATATTCTTAGAAATCGCCTTAGTCAATGGGTGGGCCTCTCTGGCAGTGTCTTAAATTGGTTTGAATCCTACCTGACAGGGAGAAAATTCTTTGTTAGTTGTGGTAATTACAACTCAAAGTCACGTGATATTCAATATGGTATTCCACAAGGCTCTATCCAGGGACCGCTGCTCTTCTCAATCTACATGCTTCCATTAGGTCAGATTATCTCAGGGAACAACGTGAGCTACCACAGCTATGCTGATGACACAAAGCTGTGCTTATCAATAGCATCCTGATGACCACGATTCTCTTGATTCACTAACACAATGTCTGACTTGTATCTCAGAATGGATGAATAGTAACTTTCTCAAGTTAAATAAAGAGAAAACTGAAATCTTAGTGATTGGCAATAATGGATACAATGAGGCTATTAGAAATAAACTGGATACATTAGGATTAAAAGTTAAGACGGAGGTAAAAAGCTTAGGGGTAATTGTTGACTGTAATCTGAATTTTAAATCGCATATTAATCAGATCACTAGGACAGCATTTTATCACTTAAGAAACATATCTAAAGTTAGACCTCTTGTATCATTGAAAGATGCTGAGAAATTAGTTCACACGTTTGTTTTCAGTCGACTAGATTACTGTAACGCACTCCTCTCAGGACTACCCAAAAAAGACATAAATCGTTTGCAACGAGTGCAGAATGCAGCTGCTAGAATCCTAACTAGGAAAAGAAAATCCGAACACATTTCTCCAGTTTTAATGTCACTACACTGGTTACCTGTGTCATTCAGGATTGACTTTAAAATTCTGCTTATGGTTTATAAAGCCTTAAATAATCTCGCCCCATCTTATATATCGGAATGTCTGACACCTTATATTCCAAATCGTAACCTTAGATCCTCAAATGAGTGTCTCCTTAGAATTCCAAGAACAAAGCTTAAAAGAAGTGGTGAGGCGGCCTTCTGCTGTTATGCACCTAAAATCTGGAATATCCTGCCAATACAGTGGAGCACTTTAAAACACTGCTGAAAACACATTACTTTAACATGGCCTTTTTATAACTTCAATTTAACTTAATCCTGATACTCTGTATGTTCAATTCTTCATAATAACTATTCATGGTGGCTCTAAAATCCATACTGACCCCTACTCTCTCTTCTGTTTCTTTTTTTGTGCCACCACCACCTACTCAAAGCATCATGATGCTCCAACAATGATGGATGGATTAAAAGCCAGACGTCTACGCGACCTTCCGTGAGAACCTAAAATCCAAAGAGGACTGTTTCATTTATGTTAGGTAGAATGCCCAGAGGGGACTGGGCGGTCTCATGGTCTGGAATCCCTACAGATTTTATTTTTTTCTCTAGCCGTCTGGAGTTTTTTTTTTGTTTTGTTTTCTGTCCACCCTGGCCATTGGACCTTACTCTTATTCTATGTTAATTAATGTTGACTTATTTTCTTTTTTACTGTGTCTTTTATTTTTCTATTCTTTATTATGTAAAGCACTTTGAGCTACTGTTTGTATGAAAATGTGCTATATAAATAAATGTTGCTGTTGTTGTATGTGTGCTGTACCACTGCAGTATGACAATTATAATATTGTGTTTACAAAATCAAACCGGTCCAACGATTTGTTTGAATCTTCAAACAAAAACTACTTATTTTCTTGTTCATGTTGTGAAATATTGGAAGACATGACTATCACAAATTATTTCTGTAAACTCCTGTACCCATGCTCCACTGTTAGTTGATCTTTTCAAGTATATACTATATTCGTGTAAAAAAAATTCCAATTACCTAAAGAATGCAATGTAAGCTTACTGTTTTATTATTATTGTTATACTGCTTCATATTGAGACAGTTATCTCACATGCATTTAAATAGAAATTTCCTAGCTGCACTAGATCTGTGAGCATTTCTTGAATATTTTGTCGAGGATTGTTTGTTCAATTCAATTTAAATTCATTAATGTTATAATTACCATACTTTTCAAACTCGTGATGTATTCCTTCAGTCACACTGCTGACACTCCTTCCTGTTAACAGCACTTTTCATTAAAATTTGTGTAAACTCTTCACTTTTTAGCTTTCTCTCATTTTCTTTTATTGAATGTGCAGTTAATGGATGGAACCAACATAAATTGTATTGATTTTTGATTTATTTCTATGGATTTGCCTTGACTGGATTTGCAGCCTTAGGGGCAACTGAATCTTTCTGTGGTTCACTGAATGAGACTTTCTTTTGATTGCCAAGTCCTTCCTGATGCTTGATCTACAAGCATTTTTTCTTAGCACCGTGTAGATCTACAAGCTGGGTATGCTCTGTCTCCTTGATTATAATGGATATAATGGATTGCTGTTGATTCCTTTCATATGTGGTTCGACTGGGAATGACTGAGAAATGATCTGATGATTACAGCCACCTGGCTTGTGTCTTTGGGGCAAACACGCCTGCAATACAAAACGTTATATGTTAGAACCTCCAAACTCTGGTAGCTATCTTTGTAAAATCTTCTACAATGCTTCTTCTGGATTTTTGTTCCTTTGCTTTCATTGCTCATCTGTACCACTCCAATCCACCTGTCTCACCTTCTCCACTGTGCTGTGCTGCTTCTCGGCTACTATCAGATAAGTATTGCCATAAATTATGCTGAAATGCTCTTGTGATAAACTCCTTCATATTAAACCATTTGTTCAGAGCAAGTTGTCAGACTGTAATGCCCTAAAAAACACTGGAATTTTGGGGAGCTCAAAAAATATTTGTAGCATGGATCAGTTTGTTGCCACTTCCAGACTGAGAATGAAAAGTTCACTGGCAGAATTTGTTCAGGAATACACCGTCCTACACATGACTTTGGAAATAAGAGTGTCAGTATGCCAAATATTCAATATGTTAAAATAACCTCTGGCTATGGATTTGTGCACAACAAACTCTCATCAGCTAATATTTCATTGTTTAACACAAGGCCTCTTAATGGTAAAGCATTGGTGCTGTTAGAATTCATTACAGACTCAAACCTTGATGTGATATGAAAACACGAATGACTTTACATGTCTCACAGAGGTGACACCATCTGGATATGTCTACTTCTCAGATGCTTTCAGCTCAAGACAGGGAGGATGGGTTGTAGTAATGGTTAGATCGATATTAAACATTAAAAGAATCCCAACTGATTGTCCCCTGTCTTTCGATTAAATAAATAACAAAATCTGGCCCTGCCTTACTTATTGTTATCTATCATCCCCCAAAATACAATGGGTCTTTCTAATCTGATTTAACCCATTCCCAGAGAGTCATTCTTCTTGGCAATTTCAACATCCATATTGACATTTCTACATGTAAATTGAGGAATGAATTCCTATCTTTACTGGACTGTTTTGATTTGGTGCATCATGTTGATTTTCCTACCCACTCTGGTGGTTATATATTGGACCTGATCTGCACATCTGGCTTATCTGTCAGCAGCATATACAGCAGTGATTTGAGACTCCCTGATCATAAAGCAGTACTTTTCACTGTCTCATTACCTCTCCATCCTCTTACCTGTAAACACCAAATTTCTTTCAGAAACCTTAAAGATATCTGTCCCTTTACTCTTAGTGGAGCCATTTCTGATCTTTTTCTGTATTCCCCTATTCCATCAACACTAGAAAGTCTTGACTACTACTGTTGACTAATATAACTCAGCCCTTCATTCAGCACTAGATGAAACAGCTCCTTTAAAACATAAGGAGGTTTCCTTTAAGTGTTCAGCTCCATGCTATAATTCAGAATAATAGTCTATGAAAGCAGTTGACTGTCCCCTTGACATAATGTCACGTAAGACTGGCCTCACTGCGCACACCCAGGCTTTCTCTGAGCATCAAAGGGCTTACAGGGATGCACTAATTGCAGCCAAGAACACACATTATGGCAGAATAATAGAAAGTGGCCATGCTAACCCAAGGGTTTTGTTCTCTAGTTAATAAACTACTTCTAGCTGCAACTGGCCTAATTACCACCTTTATTGAAGTCTTTGTAAAATTACTCCACTTTTTCCACAATAAAATTAAAGATCTAAATAATAATCTCTATATATAATCTTCATTTGGATCTTGATCTTTGTCCGCGAATGAATTCAGAAGAAGAAGCACTAAATGGCAGTAGAGAGACACCTAAAACATAGGCATTACATTAAGAATCTCCTCCAGGCTTATACTACTGAAGACTGTAGTACTCCAGTCACACCTCAAAACACAGACATTCAAACTAAACAAATTGTTGTGCTTTAAATTAGCTAATCTTTATATATAATCGTCATTTATATCTTGATCTATGTTTGTCCGCGAATTTCACGCATGCATAGACCACCTTACAGTTTAGTACATTGTTGTTACTCACGGATGTCAACAATGTGCCGGAATAACGAAAGGGGTGGTGGACAGTGTTACGCTGGTTGTTACGTTGTTGCCAGCGAGTGCAGCGTGTCTCACAGTTGTGGCTTGCTCACATGTCAGTGAAGTGATCCCTATTTATGCTTTAAAGCCTGTATACCTGTGTGTCCCCCTTTAATAACCATTGCTCCGTGTATATTGCCTTACTCTTTGGATTGCCACAAAGCAACCTACAAGATTGGAGAAAGGTTGAGAAGAGATCATTAGAGGAAACGACAGTGTCGTGAAAACGAGACGGACTGTGAACGGATAGAAGCAGAAATGCTCCTACACCACCACATAATTACTATTCGGACAGTAATTCCGAGTAGGCCGTTCCTGTCGAATCAATGTCCAAGGGTTTTCTTTTGTAATTTTGTTTCCCTTATAAAAAATCATAATGCTGTGCGACGAAGGGCCCAGTTCACGACTGGCAGCTACATTTAAACAGGGAGCCCTGCACAGACAACTTTAACACGCGCAACGTAGTTGGGCGCACATGGCTAGTAGTAAATAATAATAAACTAACATAAATCCATCATCCATTTATATCTTGCCCTGCCTTCCCACTCCATCCAGCTCCTTCTCTAAGTTCTCACCAGTCACATCTGCATTTGTTAATGACCTGCTTGTAAGATGAGGCCGACTAATTGTTTACTGGACTCCATCCTCACCACACTTCTTAAATTCTGCCTTCATGCCATAATCCCGACTATTACAACAATAATAAACTCATCCCTTGACACTGACTTTGTGCCGCTCACTTTTAAAATTGCTTATGTAACCCTACTGTTAAAAAAGTCTGGTCTTGATGCTGAAAATGTTAACAATTTTCTGACTATTTCTCAATTTCCTTTTCTGTCAAAGGTTCTTGAGCATGTGATAGCCTCTCAACTCACCAATTACTTAACTTCTAATAATTTGAATGAATCCTTTCAGTCTGGTTTCAGAGCAGAGCAGAGTTGTGAAACTGCTCGTCTTTGGGTAACAAATGATTTGCTTATGGCAGCAGACTCTGGACAAACCAGCATATTAATTCTGTTAGACCTCAGTGCAGCATTTGACTCAGTCAGACATGACATTCTACTGTCCAGAATGGAGAACATGCTGGGTATCTCTGGCACTGCCCTTCAGTGGTTCAAGTTATATCTGACTGATATGCTTCCTCTTATCCAGATTATTCTTAGCTTTAGACTGGGTTATCATTTTTATGCAGATGATACTCAACTCTGTTTCATTGTTAAAAGTGAAAGTTTAACAGAATTTCTCAGCTCAAAACTTACCTCAGTGAAATTAAAACCTGGATGGAGAAGAACTCTTTAAAATTAAATTGCAACAAAACTGAACTCCTGCAAATTGACACTTATCTTAACTGATCTTATTAGCTTTCTCTCCATGTTCATAGTAATGATGTCTTGATTTAAAAATGAGTTGTTCAGTTTCTTTAGTTATTAAGAGGTTGAGTTCTGAATGCAAAGCCTGCCTTTTCCTATGAAGTGCCTCATTTGGACACCTTGCCTCCCGAAATTAATTAGATCAGTTGACTCCCTTTATACTTTTAAAAAAACAACTGAAAACTCATCTGTTCAGGAAGACTTTTAACGTAACCTGACATTCTGCCCTTCTTTCAGTTTACATCTCTGTCCAGATGCTCAGTATAATTTGTGTGTGTGTTATATCACAAATGATGTTATTTTCTAGGCTTTTTTTAATATTGATTTTAGTATTTTACTCTGGTTTATTGTTTTTTAATTCTATTTAATGGTTTGAATATCCTGTATTTATCTGTTTTAGTGTCATATCCAGAAAACATTTGTATCCAATGTTAAATACATATATCCTGCGGTTTAAAAAACTGCCTTGAGCATAGAAAAGGTGCTGCATAAATAAAATGTAAATTAATAATGATAATAATAAATATTATTATAATAATAAATGGAGAACCACAGTAGATGTAGGAAATCCAAGCAGTCCAAAAACGTCTGAGGTAAATGTTTTTGTCAATTCTAGTGATGTAAAACCCTGAGATAAATCAGTAATAAAATTATTGGTTATATACTTCAATATTGCATGAAGTGTGAGGAAATTCAGCGAGAAAACAATAAAGAAATTTTGTCTGGTTGCATTTTACACAGCTTTTTTCATTATATCCTGAGGATTTGTAAGCCACCAAAAATGTGTTAAAATAACTATCTCTCAATACTTAGATGACATGAGAGTGGTTTATCTTATTTCTAATCAGGGTGCAGGTTTCAGTGCATTATGTGTTATTATGTTATGTTAGTTTAGAGTAAACTATACACATGTAGTAGTCATCTCTGCGTGGAGTCTTCATACTTTGTGTCTAATAAGAATTTGTGTTGCACAGATATAGCATGAAAGTGTGTCTTTAATGACCAGACGTCAGTGCATTTGTATTTACATTCCTGTGTTACTTATTTGTTATACATTTGCCTAACACAGCCTAGTCATTCTGGACCCCTAATCATCCCCAGTCCCTCCCCTTCACCACCTAACAGCTAATGTGTAATGAAAGTATAAAATGGCTGCCATCACATCACCCAGGTGGATGCTGCACATTAGTGGTGGTTAAAGTGACTCTCCACTCTTTATGTAAAGTGCTATGAGTAGTGAGAAAAGTGTTATATAAATGTAAAATGAATTATTTAAAATGTAGCATTAATGTTATGAACATACAATATTATTAGTATGAGTATTATTAAAATGTTATAATGTTTATATAATGCCTTACTTTGAGCTTGTTAGTATTAAACTTTGTTCCTTTAACTTCACTATATTACCACCAAGTTACCCAATTAGACAATTTCTAATAGACTCCTGACATCTAGTGGACATTTTTGTAATTTACTAATTTACTTTCTATCCTTAATTCATTTGCAGAACCACACAAATGTAATTGTATACTTTTGTAAATCTAAATATACTTGTGCACGGTCTAGCATTCACTAAATCACCTTTAAGTTCCAACCATGCTGTGGTGTTGAGTGATCTGAATCATTTGCAAGTGTTTTGAGTGACAATCTGGAGTGAGCAGTAGCCGTCATCAACCTCAAAAAAATGCCTCTCAACAAACAGTTCAGGATATTAAATATAATAATAATAACAATAATCCATCAGAGACCCCTTCAGGTGAAGAATTATTTTTCTATGTGCAAATCACTAATACTTATACGTCAGTCATTCAAGTTTACATCAGAAATCTTTTCCAATTGTTGGTTCTGGCTCCCATTTTGCAGACCCATTATTCATACATACATAAATATTAGTGAATTCACAATAAATTAAACAGGCAATATTTTTTGATAGAAAGAAGCCCTTCTAAGAACCATGTTTATTATTTTTTTTTACTCAGATTGGTTATTCCACACTGGTGTTAACTCATCATTATGTTAGTTAGTTAGTCTTTAATGTCGCCGATTGTTAAATACATAACAGACAGCATCACTCTTCAAAAATAACAGCGTAGCAGTCTCAATGAGCTGCTCAGATTCTCAAATTTTTTAAAACTATGATTTTTCATTTTATTTCAGAGACCCTGTGAACTAGGGAATCCATTCCTGGACATTTTTCATTCCCGCATTGGCCAGGAACGGCCAAGCTCGCATTTATAGTGTGTAAAAGTGTAAAAATAGATCAAGAAATAAGAGAGTTATAGTTGAAAATAATTAAGTGGCACGGTGTTTAGTTTAGAACAAGTGTATCAGTATCTGAAGACTGTGCCGCCTACTTCAGTGGAGGCAGAGCATGCTTTCTCAGCGGCTGGCTTACTCTGCACCAGGGGCGGCTCTAGGCTCGTGGTGACCCTGGGCAGAGAAAGAATTGGTGGTCCCTTCGCCCGCCAAGGTCAATATGGTATTTTATGCACGGCGGATGGCCACGTCTGTTGCGGACACTGCATAGTCACCTCAGGCTCATGACACAAGCGTTTAATTTGTGCCAAAATTTGCCGTTGCCTTTTAACAATATTTTGCAAGGCCGTCCCTGTCTGCACTAATGTAAGCTCTCCCCTGGACGATTGCACTCTTGGACATATTGTGCTTTCTACCTTCTTATTACTGCAACTAACTAGATACATGTACTTATATGACAGCATGAACTGCTCGTAGATAAGGTTAGTCTTTTATTGGTGTCAACATATTGCAGTAGTTCTATTAAAAATAAGTGTCGGTCGTTCTAAAACCGTTCACATGTGACATGTCCATGCACTGTGTCATCCCCAGGTGCCCGGGAATGACATGCAGGATTCCCGAATTCCCGGGAATGGATAAACCCATCTGGGAATGGATTCCCTACTGTGAACACAATCAGCCTTGACCCAGCTCACACTCACAAACAGAGACAAATAATAAAGCAGTTCAAAGTGAATAGATGAAGAATATATTAACTAAATGAAGAAAGCAAAAAACAATCACTAAACAATGACATGTATGCAAAATCTCATTCAAATTGCCATGGCAGTGATAATTATTTAACAAAAATTGAACAGATTAAACACCAGGCACTACGTGATAAACAATTTCTTCTTGAGCCAGTTGTGTCCAAATACATTTTTGCAATATCATATTTGAAAAGCTTGTGATTGGTGAAATTATAGGATTAGGATTCTTGAAATCTCATGTATAATAGCAATAATAGGAAATAAAATAAGGCGCTGTAACCATTTCACCAAATTTGGCACAAGCCTATTTATGATGACTGGGACCTTAGTGTTATCGTTAATAACACACCCTGAAGAGAAATCTTATATTAAAATTATACAGATGACTGATTGAATTCACAATCCTTAAACTTTACAAGTAGCTTTCATCTTATGAGGGTTGTCAGTAATTCTCATAATAAATACAAGTTTGTTTCCAGATCTTGAAAAATGATGAGTATGTAAAATACACTGCTCACAAAAATTTAAGGAACGCTTTAAGGAAACACATTAGATACATCAGATCTCAATATGAAGTTGGATATCTATACAAATAACGACAGGGCAATGTCTTAGGAACAAAAGGATGCCAAGTCTTTTAATGGAAATAAAAGTTTTCTGCCTACAGAGGGCTCAATTGTGTAGACACCCTAAAATCAGGGTGAAATGAAGATGTGGCAGGCTAGTCCATTTTTTCAAAAACTTAATTTCTGCTACTCAAAATGCTTTTCAGTATCTTGTGTGGCCCCCATGAGCTTGTATGCATGCTTGACAACGTCGGGGCATGCTCCTAATGAGACGACGGATGGTGTCTTGTGGCATTTCCTCCCAGATCTGTATGAGGGCATCCCTGAGCTGTTGTACAGTCCGAGGAGCAACCTGGCAGCGCCTAATGGACAGAAACATAATGTCCCACAGATGTTCTATTGGGTTTAAGTCAGGGGATCGTGAAGGCCATTCAATTGTTTCAATTCCTTCATCCACCAGGTACTGCCTGCATGCTCTTGACACATGAGGCCGGGCATTGTCGTGCATTAGGAGGAAACCAGGACCTACTGCACCAGCGTAGGGTCTGACAATGGGTTCAAGGATTTCATCTCGATACCTTATGGCAGTCAAAACACCATTTCCTACGCAGTAGATGTCTGTGCGTCCCTCCCTGGATATGCCTCCCCAGACCATCACTGACCCACCACCAAACCTGTCATGTTGAACAATGTTGCAGGCAGCATATCATTCTCCTTGTCTTCTCCAGACTCTTTCACGTCTATCACAGCTGCTCAGGGTGAACCTGCACTCGTCTGTAAAAAGTACAGGGCGCCAGTGGCGGACTTGCCAATTCTGGTGTTCTTTAGCAAATGCCAGTCGAGCTCCACGGTGCTGGGCAGTGAGCACAGGGCCCACTACAGGACGTCGGGCTTTTAGGCCATCTTCATGAAGTCTGTTTCTGATTGTTTGGGTAGAGACATTCACACCAGTGGCCCTCTGGAGGTCATTCTGTAGGGCACGAGCAGTGCTCAGCCTGTTCCGCCTTGCACAAAGGAGCAGGTATCGGTCCTGCTGATGGGTTGAGGACCTTCTACGGCCCTGTCCAGCTCTCCGAGAATAACAGCCAGTCTCCTGAAATCTCCTCCATGTTCTGGAGATTGTGCTGGGAGACACATTAAACCTTCTTGCTGCAGCATGTGTGGATGTGCCATCCTGGAGAAGTTGGACAACCTGTGCAACTTCTGTAGGGTTAAGGAATCGCCTCATACTGCCAGATAATTACTCAAGCCAAAACTAGCACGAGTGGAAAACCAGCCAAAAAAGATCAAGAGGGAGAAACTTGAAACGACCTCCACATGTAAAACCAGTCCTGTTTTGAGGGTTTTCTAATTGTTGCTACTTTAGTGCACCTGTCAAGTCCATGAACACCAATACAGCTGAAAGTGATTAACAATGACCTCAGCTGCTTAACCAACCAGAAATTTATCAGACAGGTTTAATTGATTTCATGCCAGGCCCAATAAAAAAAAGTGTTCCTTTAATTTTTGTGAGCAGTGAATATATTTGTTATAAGCCAGTCCAAGGTAGTACTTCCAAATTAAAAAAAAAAAAAAAAGATTTAGTTATTTATTCTTGTTTGCAAAGGAGGCTGCAAACTCACTGATTCATTCAATTAGTCAGTTTCTCATGTGATAATGCACACTGAATCTTGAACCAGAATGTCCAAATCATGTGTGGTATTGCTCTGGCATACCTGATATTCTTATCAAGATGTGTGCAGTCCACCCACCAAAACTGACCTTCACTGTCTAAATCCATCAGTCCAATCCAATTGGACATGCCTTTCCCTTCTCTGAGTGAGGCAAATGATTTTAAACATGTTATGAGGGGAAAAAAAATTCTTGATACTGCCTGTTTGTTAAATGAGAACATCCTGACTTCATTTGTACCAGCACACTTTATATTACAAAATGACATGCATTTATCACACTTAACATTTGTGCTTTGTCCTCTGCTAACAGTTTACTTATGAGAGGTCTTATTTCTTCTACGTAGGACTTTTAATATGTTTAACTAGTTTCTGGACTTTACATGAGACTTAATTTTTGGAGTATACCATTTGTCTAAAGCTGATTGGTGAAAATTAAAATATATTGAAATGTTAAGTAAATAAACCTAACTGATAAAAGGAACATTTCAGTTGGATTTCTTTAGTCTGCCATGATGCTTTGAAGAAGGCACTTGGGGGCTCTACCTATAGGTGCAAATAAAGGACAGTCATGTTAAAATTTCACATATAATGATGGCTCAAGACTCTTCTTTACTTAGCATTTTCTGTAACAATGTCTAATGCATGGATGGGCAATGTTGGTTCTGGAGAGCCACACTGGCTGCAGGTTTTCATTCCAAACCAATTGCTTAATTAGAAACAAATCCTTGCCAGTTTCAGACCTGATTTAATTTTATGGCTTGTTAGTCTGTAATGTTAGGTACTTATATTATAGATTTTATCCTTTCCAAGGTGTTGTGATGTGAGATTTTGCATATAACTTGATAAATGTTTTGTATGTCTTTATTTATAATTTAGGCAAAGCAATGTAATTTAGTGTTACTTTGGTGAGAGGCATTCGTGTTTGCCCCAAATCCCCCTTTACCCCCCTCTTTACGACTGTCTCTTTATAATTTTACGACAGGATTTGGGAGATGTGTCTTAAACCAGTTTGGCGAGTGTTTCTTTGCTAAAGTCTTGCTCTCATCCCCCACATAAAGCCAGGTTAGTTAGTTATGATCATGTGGTAAGGTGGTTTGGAAGGGGGTTGCAGGTGTTAAGATGTACTATTTCCCCCCATTGGTCTGAGATATGGCTGTTTGGATTTGGCTTGTCTCAGAGGCCTTTAAGTACCATGATGTCCTATTGGCTGTAGGGGTTGGACAGAAAACCTATAAATTTGTTTGCTCAACCATATTCTCTCTAACCAACATATGATGAAGAAGCATCTCTCCTGCTGACCTGTGATGATTAAGAAGTATCTTTCTCTTGTTAACAACTGATGAAGACCATCACACCATGAACTGACATGAACTGAAGAGCACAGCTCAGCAGACATATTGAACAGGCTTGAGGCCTGTTCTGAAGAAAGCTGAGCACCAATGATGCCTTAACTAGAGACATTTGAAGTAACTACAAGTCTGTGTGCCACCTGAGTTACACATCACCATTTTATCAGGTTGTATGACTGCCAATATTCAATATTCAAATGTACTTTGCATTTTGTTATTATTTGTGAATATTATCAGTAATACATTAGTTTAAGTGTAACTTAACTCCTGCTTGTCTTTTTACTACATCTAATTGCCTGAGGTTATAGATATAGAAGGGAAGTTGGGGATAAGTTATATAAAATAATACCTTATAAACAGTGGTAAATCTGTGAGATTAGGCATTCAAGATAAAACACAAGGATATCATCCAAATGATTTGAAGTCTAAAACAGATCATTTTCAGCATGTCACATTTTTCTCTTAAGTGTTTTATTAAACCATATAATACATAATGAATCTAAACAGGTGTAAATGGAAACAAGTTAGATGAAGAAGTCATTTGCATCTTATTGCTAATAAGGAGCCATTAAAACAGTGAATGCAGCTGTTTAAGACTGAAATAAGCAATTTAGGGTTGGGAAACTTAACAAGCAAGACCACTAAAATAAAGCATCAAAATGTCACTTGAGCAATATGTGCTTCATCAGCAATAATTAACTTCTCATTAACACTAGAATTACCAGAGCCTACGAAAAAACTCGTAATTCCGTCCCACCTTAAACTGCTTCTTAAATCCCTTCACACCTCTCCGCCAGCGTCCTTTGTCTTCTAAATGTGTTGATAAAGAGAAGCTAGGAGCAGCCGGCTATTCCATCCCCCCACCAATTTAGAATGTGCACGAACTTCTCTCAGCTCATGTCTTGATTGAGTATCTGGGAGTGAAGTGGAGTTTTAGAGTGGAAATAATAGATCGTTGTTTGGAACACACGCATTTCATGTCTGTTCAGTTTCTACAGTAATCTGTGTCAACACATTGTTAAAACAGAAACGTTTTTTATATTCTAGTAGTAGATGACAAAATGTAGGCATAAACTATATAATGTATGAAGCCTGAAGTCCAAATAGCAAAGAAACATTTTCACAAGAATAACACAATTGCGCTTTTATTCAAAAATATAACTGCAGAAACAAAAAGCCGCCTTAACATGCGACATTGACAGCAGTTTGTTGTAACTGCCTCCGTGGTTCAATAGACTCAGCCCCTGCTTGGGAATCAAGGGGTCACAAGTTCGATCCTGCGACCCTCCGTTTTGAGAAGTAAACTGCTCTTAGTCTTACTGTTTTAGAATAAAAGCATACATTTGATTTCAGTCTGTAACATCCGGTGCAATTTATGATCCTTGTAAAGGTTAGCTTTTTTTTAATTCACTTTTCATTCTCTCAGTCGCGTTCAGAATCAATCCATACAACCCCATCTGACACGGCTGTTTTCACTAAAGATGTGCTATAGCTCTGCAGTGTATCACAATGCATACTAACGCCCCACCACCCGGTTCTGACACACAGACGCTGGCGAAGCTGCCTTCTTCATATCTCACCGTCACTTGATTTTCTTTTTATTCAGTTTTATTGAGTGTTCCTGCCAGTCCCCGCATGTTGCTGTATGCTGTTTCTTTTGTACTCCAGGACATGCAGAGGAAAGAATGGTAAAGACCAGTAACTTCGGCGCTATATGCAATCATCAGACACTCCCCATCTGCCCGTGTCGTTCAAACACAGGAACATATATTGGTGTAAAAGTATAACAAAAGTGCACTTTTATTCAAGTGCACTTTTTCCATCGCCTTTTCCTGTAAGAAGCAATGTACACACTTCTCTCTATGCTGTGGTTTCTATTACACACCTGAAAGAAAGAGACAATATATGTGAAAATATCCAGCATACAGCAACATGCGGGGACTGGCAGGAACACTCAATAAAACTGAATAAAAAGAAAATCAAGTGACGATGAGATACGAAGAAGGCAGCTTCGCCAGCGTCTGTGTGTCAGAACACTTTGGGGGGGAGTGCGTTAGTATGCATCGTGGTACAACGCAGAGCTATAGCGCGTCTGTATTCTGTTTCTTTTGTACTCCAGGACACGCAGAGGAGAGAATAGTAAAGAGCAGTAAGTTCGGCGCTATATGCAATCATCAGACACTCCCCATCTGCCCGTTGTTTTGTTATACTTTTCAATACTTTTTATACTGCTCAAACGGGCATGCTCAAAAATACACGTGTAATGCCACGAAAAGTGCACGAGACACTTCATTTCGCAAACAAAACAAGTGCACTTTTATTCAAGACTACCTGTATAACCGAAGAAAAAAGAAAGCAAGTTACAGTAGGCGATTGATACGACAGCTTGCATTGTGCAATGCTAAGAAGTGCAGATTTTCATTCCGTGCTATATAAAATCATCACATTCAAATATTAACAGTTCCACACACCCAAGGACCGTCCTTCTTACATTTACGACACGTGTACTTGTTGCAGTGCACACAACTCTCTGTGCTATGGTTTCTATTACACTGAATTAGCACCTCACACTGTACTTTCTTCCCTGGGGGAAGGTCCCACATCAGAGAATTTCCAGTTCCTGCATAAATTCACACCTGATCTGACGCTGTTCGTTTTCAAATAATATTGCATTAGTGCGATTATATTTTCACATGTATTGTCTCTTTCTTTCAGGTGTGTAATAGAAACCACAGCATAGAGAGAAGTGTGTACATTGCTTCTTACAGGAAAAGGCGATGGAAAAAGTGCACTTGAATAAAAGTGCACTTTTGTTATACTTTTACACCAATATATGTTCCTGTGTTTGAACGACACGGGCAGATGGGGAGTGTCTGATGATTGCATATAGCGCCGAAGTTACTGCTCTTTACCATTCTTTCCTCTGCATGTCCTGGAGTACAAAAGAAACAGCATACAGCAACATGCGGGGACTGGCAGGAACACTCAATAAAACTGAATAAAAAGAAAATCAAGTAACAATTGTGTTATTCTTGTGAAAATGTTTCTTTGTTATTTGGACTTCAGGCTTCATACATTATATAGTTTATGCCTACATTTTGTCATCTACTACTAGAATATAAAAAACGTTTCTGTTTTAACAATGTGTTGACACAGATTACTGTAGAAACTAAACAAACATGAAATGCGTGTGTTCCAAACAACGATCTATTATTTCCACTCTAAAACTCCACTTCACTCCCAGATACTCAATCAAGGCATGAGCTGAGAGAAGTTCGTGCACGTTCTAAATTGGTGGGGGGATGGAATAGCCGGCTGCTCCAAGCTTCTCTTTATCAGCACATTTAGAAGACAAAGGGCTGGCGGAGAGGTGTGAAGGGATTTAAGAAGCGATTTAAGGTGGGACGGAATCACGAGTTTTTTCGTAGGCTCTGGTAATTCTAGTGTTAAGAAACTGTGCTGGAGCAAATACCTGCAGCCACTGCAGTCCTCCAGGTCTGACATTGCCCACCCCTGGTCTAATGAGAAAAAAAAACAGTAAAACAGCCATGCTGTTTCCTGCTCCACTCCAACCCCTTCACTTTTAAAATCTGGATGAATGGGGACTCTCCTTTTATTACAAAGATCCCGAAGACAGTAAATGAACATGGTATTCAGATGTATGATGAATATCAGTTATATTGCATTTACTTATTGTTCCATCAAAAAGAAAACAGAGAAATGTGTAACTTAACTTATTCACTCTAACTCCTTATAAACAATGAGGATCATAGCCTATTCGCTTTGCATTACCATATCATAGCATAGCACAAAATGAGGGGTGCAGGTAATGCATGTCTCCGATGTGGGTATTGTTATTCTCAAACCTGCTTATGTCAAGCATTTCTCCTTTTAAACCTAACGACAGAAATAAGAATACAAAAATTAGCTCCATTTTTGCATATACCCATTATTGGACCCAATTTTCTGTTACTAATCTTGGTGGCATTAGGGAGAGGCCAAAAGGACCATTTGATGGGACACTTATCCATGACAGGGCAAACTCCATCACCCACAGTCACACACAATGGCCAGTTTAACACAAACATCTTTGGGGTGTGACAAAAAAGGGGACAAAAAGATAAAGCCTTTACACAGACCATGACCAGGCTGTAAAATGAGTTCATGTTCTTAGGGTCAGGTGGTAGCATGAAAGCAAACTTGTATATATATCTATTATATAAAAAAAATTGTGGTCAAGACGTGATCATCTCGGGGAGACACTTTGAAGTCCTGCGAGAGTACTTGCAAGTCACAGCCTACTTTACAAACAATTTCTTGGAGACACTTTAACGTCCGGGGAGATGAGGAAGTGAGACAAAAGGACAGCTGCAGTACAGGCTTTTAAATGATTGTCGCACAGCGCAACATGCGGAACACGCAGCTCGGTAGCAGCAGCGGCAAGCCAGCAGCTGATCTGTCCGCATCTCCTTAGCGTGCGTTCAGCAACCCCCTTCACAACGCGAGCGGCAGAGACGCGAAGTGGCGAGTGTGAAGTGCGTCCCCGGAGAGAGGGGTTGGGGGGTTGGATTGAGTAAAGCAAGTATGGAGCAAAGCCCCCTAGTATATATAAATGTACATATCTAAACAAACCTAACAAGAAAGAAAAAAAAATAGCATGTACTGTAATTTAGACAAGCAACAACTCAAAAATATGCAAGCATCCTACGAACAATTACATTTTAAATTTAACTTTCCAGCAACACATTTCTTTCACTACCTTCAAATTAGAAACTTTATTAATCAAAACCTGCCCACATTCCCTCAGCTTCCACCTACCTCTATACTGGAATAACTTTTGATCAGTCTTGAGGACTAAAACCGCATTTCTGTAATGTATAATACCATTAGTCCACAGTCCCTTCCTTTCAAAGATCCCAGGTTACAGTGGGAAAAGGATCTCTGACTCAACATTTCAATAACAAGGTGTATTATCGTAGTATTTCCCTCTACTTACCCTTTACCTGTTTTCTCAAGGGTGAATGTTCTCATCAAGTTCATTATCGGGTTGGTCTACTGTTGCACTTTAAGATGAACACACACACACATAGATAAACACACACACACAGACTCTAACCACAACATGCTCCATGAATGACACACACGCTGATTAACCCTTAGCACTTTAAACCACACAAGTGCTATAGGAATAACAGCCTGTCATTCAGCACTTCAAGAGACTTACTTAATTTTGGCACGAACAACATACAATGTTTTAGTGATATCTCAGACCTAAATATTAATTTTTGTCTACAAGAATACATTTAAACATACAAAGACTCAGCACTCTTGACTATAGGCCATTTATCAGCCAAGAAAACCTTCTTTATCGTACTGTCCCTAACTTTTGAGTGGCACCCTCACTCTCAGACTTATAAACCCCACAGCACAGAAATAATGGCAAAAATCTGGCTGTCATCAGGTGCTCAAAGAAATCTAACTTATTACTTCAATCACTCTAGACATTAAGACAAAGCATAGAAAGTTAAAAGCAGCATGGTATTTATTACAAGAATAATAATAATACCACCGGAACAAAGAATAATAGAAAATAGGTACTGATAGGAAAGTCTGAATATATATAGTCTTTGGGAAAAGCTTACGAAAAAAAGGTAGAGATGACAAGGAGGAATGTCCCAGGGAGGCATTTGATTTAGCAATCGATGTTCGTGATGCCTTTCTGACGACCAGTGCCGTCTTCATCCGTTCCTCTTCTTCTCCTTTTTTGCTTCTTTTTTTCTTCTGCCTCAAACCAAGACATATTTATTATGAAAATGTCATGCCTTGGTTTCACAACACATGCACCTGATTGGCTGGTTGTCAATATGATGGATGAATTTTGCTCCCCAGGTAATAAAGTTCTTTGATATTGCCTCACTGTGAAGCAGCAGCGCAAGTACTGTGGCATAGTGTCACCCTATATATAGAAATTTTTTTTTAATCATTTGCTAGACTCACACTAAAGAGCAAACTCTTGCCCACATGCTACTGGACAGCCTCAGAGTCTTGCAGTGTGTGTAGTTTGCGTATTCAGTCCTAGTTATAGTGGCTTGTCCTTTTTTAATCTCAAAACTGTTTGATTCCGTACTTGAGGTGTTGCCATTTCAATTTAGGCAGTTCATAGCCAATAGATTTTCTTGAGGAGCAGATGGATAATCTAAATATCTACAACATTAAATCAAAACTGATTTATTTTGGCTTTCTCACACTGAACATCAGAAAAAGACTCTTAAATCACAAAGTGAAAACAAATCTCTTTAAAGCCTAATTAATTACAGCTATAAAACAAAACACATAAAATAAAACACAGAAGCACATGGGAGACTCTGACATCAGCTGGAAGAAGGTTCTATGGGTTGATGAGGTAAAACGTGAGCTTTTTGGCATTCAGAGCAAACACCAGGTTTGGCATAAGGCAAGAATTGAAACACACCACCTCCACCAGCAACAACAGCATCAGGCTTTGGAGATGCTTCTCTGCAGCAAACCAAGGAAGGTTTTTGATGGCAGAAGGGAAAATGAATGCAGCAAAATACAAAGAAATCCTGGAGAAAAACTTCATGAAATGTGCAAGAAATCTGTACCTTGGGAGAAGACAACTCCTCGAAACAATAAGCCAAATTAACACAGGAATAGCTTCAGAACAGCAATGTTCACATCCAGGAACAGCCATGTCAGAGTCGAGATCTCAGTTCAATTGAGAAGTTGTGGCTGCAGACTTCACTCACAATCTCCATGACACCTGACAAAGCCTGAGCAGTTTTACAAAGAAGAATGGGGAGGAAAGTGTGGAAAACAAATAGAGACAGAGAGACCCATGCAGACAGACTTAAGGCTGTCATGGTGGCCAAGGATGCATCTACTAAATACTGATTGAAGGGGATGAAAACTTATCGATTTGCAGAAATCTTTTTTTCCAGTTTGACATGAAAGAGTCTTATTCTGTTGATAAGTGTCCATAAAGACAAATTTAATTGTATATTATATAAGCAGTAAAAACTTGTAAAGTCACTGAATATATACCTGAGACACTACATCATTTCATCCAAGAGAAGGAGGACAGAATGGAAAATGTGTTGGTGCAGGAGGCAATGCAAAAAGGAAGAGAGAGGATTACTGGGATCCATCAAACTAACACTGAATGGATAGAAAGATCACAAATATCAAAAATGCCAGTGAGCAATGTTATTGCAGCAAATAAAATATATAAACATATCCCGCAGCACAGAAAAAATACATTCTCTCAAACTTAGAATTAGAAATAAGGGCACTTGTAAAGGAAGTCAAACAGACATTAATAAGCAAGTAACTTTTATTCTGCACAAACTGCATAATACAGCACAGCATCACAAGTTGTTGTTAAGGTATATAAGAATAAAAAATGCAAGTCAACCTGACAAAACAGGGCAATGCAAAATAATTTGTGAAACAGGCCCCTAGAATAAATCTGCACAAGTATAAATATACTAGATGCTGAAAACAAAAACTACTAAAGATCAAAGTATAAGGAGTACTAAAATTACAAAGTTCAGCACCTAAGACTTAAGCAAAAAACCAAAACAAATCAATATAACTGGCATTAAAAATATCATCATAAGTGACAGACTGCAAGGAAAAATGTCATTGCATCAGTGATCAGTGATTACCTGTAGTTGTAAGAGTACATAAGTGATAAAACTTGTGTTAAGACTTAAGCATTAATAATATATAATATACATCATGTGATGTGACAGTAAATGCTCTTCACAATAGCAGCTGTTAGATAAATGTCAGATAAATGTACTGTGATGTTAAAGTTTTTGCTCCCTTTTTGTATATTTGTCATAATGAATGGCTTCAGATCTTTAGATAAAATGTCATATTAAATTAAGGGAACCGGAGTAAACATATAATACCATTTACAAGTTGGTGCTTAATATATTTAAGTAATAAAGTAATCCAACACCAATACTGTACACGTGAAAGGTAGCTACTCACTCAAACAGCAGAGCAAAGATAGTTCATAACAAGACTCATCTGATTGTGCACAGCCAGCCTTACTGAATCTAAACCTCACCATATTTTGCTCCTAACCATGACAGTGAAATTGTCACCATAAGGTTTCTAGGAGAACAATGAGACTTGATAGGAGGTAATCTCAGAAAATGTAAGTAAAATCAGGAAAGGGTTAGCCATTGCTAAGGCTCTGTAGCTCCACTGCACCACAGTGAGAGCCATTTTCTCCAAAAAGACAAAAAAACAAGTCACTTCAGGCCTCTCTACCCTCCGCCAAGGTGAGTGTTCATGACTTTATAGTATGAAAGAGAAAGAGTAAATCATGACTCATATGAGATTATTAAGGCAAAAAAACTTCACTATCTAAGAGTGTCTTAGGTGCTTGTCTCATAATTGCAAGCAATCACATGGATCCTCTTCAAGCCTTTTGGAATAAAGACAGACAAGTCAAGAGTAGAACTTTTTGGATGGCACAGGTCACACTATGTCTGGTGTAAAGTAGCATTCAACAATAAGAACATCATACCTACAATAAAATATGGGAGTGGTAGAGTGATGACGGGTGAGTGCTTTGCTGACTCTGTGGGAAGACTTTCTGTTATTGAAGAGAAAGAAAATTCTGCACTTTATCAGAATATTCTTAAGGAGAATGCCTGGTCAACTGCCCATGACCTGAAGCCATGTTGTATTTGGAGTGTGCAGCAGGACGACGTTACACAATTAAAAGAAAATCTTCAGATGAACAGCTCAGAAGAAACAAAGAGGTTTAGAGCCCAGTCAGATTCCTAACTTGTACCCAATAGAACTGCCGAAATGAACAGTTTATGCTTGAAAAACTATGAATGTATCTGAATTAAAGCGGTTCAAAGAACAGTAGGCTATAATTCCTCAACAGTAACACGAAAGTCTGATCACAAATAATAAATTAAATGGTGTTTAGTTGTGATTATTGTTGCTAAAGTTGCAGTAACCAAGTATTGAAACTATATGGACAATTACGCTTTAAATTGGTAATTTGTGTGTTAAATGTTCATTGGATAAAGTAGTGATTTAAAAACTGTATTTTATGTTTATTCAGGTTTCTTTTTTCTAATATTGCATTTTTGTAAAGGCCATGCATTGTGTAAAATATGCAAAAACAGAAAATACTAGCAAGGAGGTAAATGCTTTTTAACATCACTTAAGAAAAACACAGGATGGTAACATCTTCATTTTCATAAATGTTGAAAGGACTTGCATGTGCTGCCTGGTAGGTGTTGCTTGTTAAAAAAATACAAAATTGTTTTATAAAAAAAATCAGGTATCCTGCAGTTTCTTCTCATATGTAAATTAGATTTTACCATTTCATCATTTCATGCATTATCTCTAACCACCGTGTCCAGTTAAGAGTCCTGGCGTCTTTTCAATCAGAAGTGGGAACAAGCTACACACAAACACAAAGTTTAAAATAGCATCACAGCTTTCATTTTATACAACTATATAGGGTGGTCCAGATCTAATTATGCAATTTTCATTACGTTATAACTTATTACGTTTATTACATAGAGAATTCACATCACCTGCCCTGCACATAGAGATTTCACTTAAAATTCTTTTTGCTGCCGATAGATGGCAGCACCTGCCCTGCCTTGCAAAATGACTGGGAAGTGGTTGCCAGTCAAAAAAGTTGTATAATTAGATCTGGATCACCCTTTATAGAGAATGTTGTCACTAAGTACCTCAGCCACCTAAATGACAAAATGAGGTAACATTCAAGACCCTACTCAGACTAGCAGCTGCATGACTTATTGAAATGAATAATTTCTTAAGACAGTAGCTTAGGGATGTGGCTGGAACTCTTGATAGCAGTTTAAATAGAAAGTAGAGATGAAGTGGTCTCACAGACCCATTTTGAAGGAGTTGCGCATGGGTAATCATGCCAATGATTCCACTCAGATTTCATCAATATCAGCACACAGTCTTCATTATAGCCACCATTAGGCTGACTTCCATCCCAGAATCTGAAACAAAAGAGAAGCTATCAGGCTTTCTCCTGACCTGACTGACCGTGTAGGGTCATATGCATCACCTGATTTCAGACATATAACAGATGAATGGCCACAAGGCTAATACTCAAAGAGTATTATAAGTCATTAGTGTAGCTAACATATTGTAATTTGCATACATACTGTACATATGGTGCATGACTTAGCCATGGTGGATAAATTAAAAAAAAACTTTAAAGAACATTTATAATAGAAACCATACCCTGACAATGACCCACCCAGCCAATCATGAGTCATGAGTAAGATCGCAGCTGACAAACTCTTCATTTGTATATTCTTATGCAAATGGCATAACTCTAATTGTTTTTAAAAATAAATATAGTATATTAGCACAAAGGTCTCAGAAAATTTAATACACACTTTTTATAGTTTCACTACATAAAATGAGTAATACAAGGTTTAAAAACAACTTAATATTTTGAAAATAAATCAATATTTCGAAGCCTTAATTGTGAACTTGTTTAACTTCACCATATTTTCAGTGTTGATTAACTTGACTTTGAGGGTGACGTCTAGAAGTGTTGCTATTGTGTCCTGGTTTCTGGCTAGAATGCACTTTCAGTAATTTCTTACCTGTCGGATGTGCTTAGAGGTGTGCCGTCCACCCAGACAAATTCGTCTTCTTTAAACCTATCATGTAGGCCAATCCAATAACTTTTTTCTTCACCTCCTATGATATCAATATTATGTTCTAAAAATTTCTGACAAGAAAACATGAAATTAAGAACCTGTTAGACTTTTATGTTCGGTTAGAGGTGTGTGTGACAGTTACAATATTACAAAATGGGAAAATGAAGATTTGATGATTGAGTGGTTATGCAATGTGTTCATGGGACAAATTATAGATCATTTTTTTTTATTTAAAACAATCAAACATCTAAATCTAAACAAAAGGAGAATTGGGCTTAAAACCACTAAACACTAAAATCAGACATTAGAATTGTCTTTTCTTAGTCACAATCGATCAAACATTTAAAATAAAGCACATTTTACCTCCTGTTTGCTTTTATATATGCTGGCCTGAGCCTCCCCTTATAAACGCAACGAAGAAACAAAACTCGGCTCTTCACCTGCTTTTATAATAAATGGAGCTATTAAGTCACTTTTTGTCTCACATGAGCAAATGGCAGTGATGTCCAAGACAAATAAAGTGTCAGTGTGCTAACAGAGATACTGTATACTAAAAATGACCTTTCCTTGGGGAAATTTCACATATGGGTATCAACCAATGGTTGAGTTTGAAGACAGTTTTTACTGATTTGTTTCATAACAGTGGCCTATCACCTTATTATGATATATTTAAAAAAAGAAGTTCAAGTCAGTAGCATTCCGTGTTTAATTGGGAGTGATGTAACCTAGTGATATTTCATGAAAAATTTAAGAACAAACCTTAAATTCCTTTATAGACAAATTGACTAGCAAATCAACAGTTACCCTTTTGTACATTACGTAAATCCCAGATAGAGAACCAAAAATCAAAAATGTATAAATAAATAACAAATGGTTATTCTAAGAGCGCCTGCAGCCAAGAAAAGGAGAAACAGCAATCTTGGATTCACAGCATGTCTTTAGTAAATGAAGAAAGACAGAAAGTACCATCTGACAGAATCTTTCCTTTCACACATAGTCAGCACAAGACAAAGGTTCAACAAGGTTTTGCATTAAACGGCAATCACCCTGGGCCTTTGAAATGCTTTGACAGACTCTCCAGATTCACTGGAGGATTCTCTTAAAGAGAAGACATTTCTGCTTTATATATGCACTTACCTGTCTCACTTCATCTTAGGTTTCCTGTGGTTTTTCTTGTGATGTAGTTTAAAAGATTTTATGTTTAACTTACAGTATAAGTTTTCCAAGACAGTAATTTCAAAACTACCCAGATAAAATGATATACCTGCTCCCTTGAACTTTCTACAATCACTAGGTGTCCACCTTTTCTAACGCACTGATCACGGCTCGACTGCCAGGTCAGTTTATCAGTGGAGAAGAAGTAACATTTGGATATGAAGGGGACCCAGCCAACTTTACAAACAGGGCAGGTTGTTTCTGTGGAAAATGAAACTAAAAAGAAAATGAAAAATGACAGATTAGATGACCAAAGAACCTACACTCTATTAATTAAGTAACTAAGCACTTACTCCAGGACATGCTTATCACAGAACAGTAGTATTGCTTCAAGTTTCTAAGTTCTTTTGACAATTCATCACATTTCTCATCCAGAGTTCTGTACTGAGACTGCAGGGTAGCACGACTTTCCAGTAGAGCACTGTAGTTTCTTTTACATTGAGACTGTTGGGCAGCTTGATTTGCCAGCAGAGCATTATAGTTTCTGGTGTACTGGGACTGTAGGGTGGCATGAGCCTCCAACAGAGAACTGTAGGTACTGTTCAAGTGGGAATTTGCATTTTTTAACTCTTCTAAGTCTTGCTCCTTGAGGTGTAATTTTCTGAAATCTGAGGAAAATATGTCATTTAATACAGTTAGTAATGCAAAGCAGTATGTAATTTAGGCTTCAATTAAGAATGCTATCAGTTTTAGACTGAAAAAAATGGTTTAATAAATTAAACCAATTGTAGCTAATTTATTACATAAGATGTCCACCACAAAGATATCAGTTCAGCCTCTGCCTGTAACTGGTTACATAACTCTGAGTAAATCTAACTTGTGCATTGAAAAACACACACATTATTTATATATAAATAATTAAATTACATATATAAATAAATAATTTACACACACACACACATATATATATATATGAAATTTTACTTTAGCACAGCTGTCATAGAGCTCTTCAGCATAATGTTTACTGTAAAAAGACACTATGTAAAATAATGTGTGTTTTTATTTAGTTTGTGTTCTAAAAACGTGTCCTATAAGGCATAACACAATAGCCAGTGCCAGTCATTTTTACTTCTTTTATAGAGTTTTCCAATGGTTAGGCTCCACAACACAACAATTAACAGGAGTTGCAGATCACATTTTATATTCTGACCTAGAAAAGCATTTTAGCAAATTTGCAAATCACAGACTGGCACCATGCCCAGTGCTACTGGAATCGGTGTGTCCTTGTCACTTTGAATTATACATTTTATTTGGGTGGATTGATAATAACTATAACCATATTCTCAATTCTGAAAAAAATCAACCGTTCACCAATATTCTGAAGAAAATTTAAAATTCTTGAAAAGATTTTGATAGTTACCTGAAAAATGCTTTAATGTGGTGCAAACATGTTTTATATTAAGTACAATTTATTTAAAGATCTCAAAACCTTTGTTTTGCATAAATTTTATGTGGTGAAAATTCACTTTGTGTGTTGTGTATCAAATTGGCATAATGTTCTGCAGAGCCAATGCCATATCAGCTAGCCAGATGGCTGAAGTGTTGGTTGGTAACTGAAGGACGGATGACATTGTCAATACAAATAATGCTTAAATATTTTTGCTTTTTTTTCCTGTGCTTGCTTCCCTTCTAACTTGCTTAATGAAATCAATTTGGCACAATACAGACCATCCTCCAAAATTGTTCTTCCGCCCATTCTTCAAGCCATTTATTCTATAAATTAAACTGGATTTACAAATGAGACTGGGATTTCATCCTGGTTACAGTATATTGCTTTTGTTATCTAGAACTTTTTTGTTTACTTGTCAACTGAATAACAGACTCATACAATGCATTTTAAAATATTTATGAAATACTAACTAAATAAAAAGCAGTAAATAAATAAAGCCAGTAGAAGAATAGGCTTGCTATTATTATTATTTTACAATATCAGGTGATAGGAAAGTTTTCTTGCACAAACACGGCAACATTTACTATATACCTTTCAGAAATTAAATACCAAAATCAAAGTCGCCAAACCAAAATTGCAATAAAAATAAATAATGCCAAACAGTCCCAGCTCTAACTTGCCATCCTTGACACTCGCTGCCACTACACAAATGTTCATTGGAGTTGACGCCAAAGCTTGGAAACCCATGTTTTCAATCTGTCATCTTATATAACAATTGTTTGGTAACATCATGCATTTCAGTGTCAACCGTTACATGATCAGCAACTGTCATCATTACTAAATTAAAATAATGGCCATGAAAAACAAGTGCAAAATGGCAGGACCTGTGAGGAAGTCATCTTCAATGAAAAAAAATTTCGGATTTCCATTGTAACCATGAGAGCTAGTATCTTTTGTGCGAAATAAAGCATTGATTATAGAGAAAGATCTACCTTTTACACATAAGGTAATAAGACAACACAACAACTGTCTCCAGAAGAATGGCATAATCTTAATTTGTTTTTTCGGCCAATATGCTTTACAAACTATGATGCTATTTGCACACATTTTACCAAAATGTAGTACTTTTGACTGTATTCACATTAGAACAAAAGAATCCATATGAACAAAGAAACCAACCATTGTAGGACAGGCTGGCTTTACACATTTTGCCAGTCTGGATCCCAAGTCCTGGCTTAGCAAGTTACTGCCAGGCACTCTTATTGAGAGCTACAAAGTCTCAGTATTCATGGTGGGGCTCCTCACCAGAATGCAACTTTGCACCTTACATGATAAGATAATTTACATAATAATAATAATAATAATAATAATAAGATCATTTGTAACATCAGTGGGTACGTTTCCTAAAAACACAAGTTAGAGACCCAAGTTCTGAACAAAGGACCATAAATCTTGGGGGTTTGGGGAACAAGGGGGGTAGAGAATGAGAGCAAGCCATTTGCAATCTATCCTTTTAATCCTTATAATTATAACTACCAACGTAACAATAGGCTTCATGGTAATAACTCCTGGGTTGAACTGGAAATTAAGGTCAAAGCTGTTAAGACTACAAAATGGCAACAAAAGTTAAGAAAGAATGTATCCATGACTAAACAGTTAACTTTGTGAGCTGGAATGGTAAGGGTCTGAATCATGAATTAAAGAGAAAGAAAGTATTCTCTCACTTAATGGGTCTAAACGCTAAAACAGTATTTTTACAGGAGACCCACTTATTAACACTAGAATCCCTGAAGCCTACGGAAAAACTCGCCTTCCCGTTTTACCTTAAATTCCTTTGCACCTCTCCATCAGTGTCTTTTGTTTTGTAAATGTGTCAATCAGCACAAGCAGCAGGCTGTCCCATCCCCCCCTTGAAGAAGCTCAACTCAGCCTGTAAGAGATGTGACCAGTGAACTAAGGAATATAAGGGCTGTACTATGTAATATTGACCACAATTTAAATGAATTGGTTAAAAAATAAATGCTGCATCTGATTACCTGTTTTTACATTCTGCTAATTACATTCTAATGAAGTTGTAACACTGTCCGATTTGGCTGATCATTTGGTGGGTCAGGGATGGTTCATCATAACACAACTCTTCAGGTACGGGTAAGCAGGATGTTACATCCATACTTAATGCGACGCACCTTCTGTGGACTATAGATCCGCACATGAATAGAGTGGAAATGCGTTCTATTTACATAAGCAAATTCATTCTCTGAAGGCACCTTTACACTGTAGCACTGGCACCAGGCGACACAAGGGATCGATGTTCTTCTCTTTACATTGCTGTTTGAGGGGACTTGTTATCTTTAAAAGAACTGCTTGCTTTTTGCCACACTAGATGGAAAAAGCACCTGCGACCGTAAGGAGCTGCCATTTTTATAGGATCTCCTGCTATATATGATGTAATGCCAACTCAATCTTCTAGTGATTCATCCCTGGCTGAAATTGTTTAAAAACCAGATAGTGGACAAAACTTGCAAAGGAACAGGTAGAGCACAATTCCTTAAAGTCTGCCTTTGTAAAGCCTACGCCAGTTCAAAACACAGCTCCAAGGGCAATCAAATTAGAAGCCAGTCACCATCATCACCCATAAATACGCACTCTCTTCTAATTCTTCCATTTGCAATGTCTTTTAACAACGCTAAAGCAGCTATATTAATTGGAATAGTTTAGCCATTCCGTGTATCATTATTTTGTTACAGAATGACTACAATCAAGTGAATTAAATATGTAAACAGTTACAGTTAATTTTGGAGTATTTGATAAATCCTACGTTATTGATGTGCATATGAAAAGGAAATGGAAATGACACTGAAACTCCTTTGACGCTGAGTGCCGCCAGTTTGCAAAACTGAGTAGAAACGTGCATACGCAAAGTAGGGGGCTACCGTGAATATGTGTGTGGCTTTGCGCCAAGTTTAGGTATTCTGCATCTCAAAGTTTGTGAGGAAACACGTGTATGCATCATTTTCACATGAGGCCCCAGTTGACTCAGGAGGCACATTTTTTCTAGCCAAAGGACACTGTGTGTAAAACCTTTAAAGAGAAACTGTAGCACGGCCCACAACCAGAAGGTGAAGAAGTAGACAAACTCTTAATGAAAGAAAGAAAGAAAAAAAGAAAGAAAGAAAGAATGCTGAAAATTCTTCCTGTGTCTGGAGAAAGTCAACAAGAAAGGAACAAAACATTGCTCACCTCAAACCATTAGTATTACTTTGATTTTGAGAAATATTAATTGTAATTAATATTTGCTTGAAGGATAAGTTCTGACTATTGTGAGTTTCTTATCCTAAGTCTAATAAGAAAGTGCAGAGCAGCATCTCACATGAACACACTCACACACATACAGACAGTGAGAGAGAGAGAGAAAGTGATAATGTGCTCTGTGTGGCTAGCTACTGTGAGAAAATTAATGCCACAGTATAAAATATAAGACGTTTAATAATTAACTCAGGAAATTTTTCCATCTTGAAAACATGAACAGAAAAATCAGAATTCATATGTTATGTGCCCTTTCCTACAAGAGAGAAAATGTTAAACTAAGCTTTCATAATTTTATGTTTTAGTTTTTTTGTAAACCCAACATAAGGATGTAGAAGTGTTAACATAGACTTTTTCTGATTTATTAACCTTGTTCATAAATTGTACAGACATATTTCTGGTATCGCTGTCAGAAAAGAGAAACAGAGATTGTTCACTCAAAGTACATTTAACTTTGCATCCCTTGATGGGCATCTTGTTTATTGCTTTAATTAATAACCAGCATTGCCCAAGGTAAAACTTATAATTGTGTGATCATGACCCTGCATTACATTATTTTACCATCCCCTGAGTGGACAAGTTAAAATTAATTCCCTTTCCAAACTACATGTAAGTCAAACTAAATAAATTTGGTAATGAGTGATTTTACATTAATACTCTCTTGGGTTGAAACCTTGGTGTGATGATAAGTTTTGGAAGATGAACCCAATAACTATATTATGTGGACTGTTGTACAACATGCAGGGTCACAAAGAAGGAAAAGGTTTATTTACAGAAAAACATTATTCCAGTATATCAACAGCAGATAAAACAGACAAAAATATATCGAAAGCATGTTTCTTTTAATATTGTGAATATTAAACTAGGTCATGACCCTCTGCAGTTCGCATACCAGAAGAAGGTGGGAGTGGAAGTTGCCATCTTCTATATGCTACACAGATCCCTCTCCTACTTGGACAGAGGCAGTGGTGCTGTAAGAATTATGTTTCTGGACTTCTCCAGCGCCTTCAACACAATCCAACCTCTGCTCCTTAAGGACAAGCTGACAGAGATGGGAGTAGATTCATACCTGGTGGCATGGATCGTTTACTATCTTACAGATAGACCTCAGTATGTGCGTATCGTGAACTGCAGGTCTGACATTGTGGTTACAGGAGTGCCGCAGGGGACTGTACTTTTTTCCGGTCCTGTTCAGCCTATATACAGTACATCGGACTTCCAATACAACTTGGAGTCCTGCCACGTGCAAACATTTGCTGACGACACTGCTATCGTGGGCTGCATCAGGAGTGGGCAGGAGGAGGTGTATAGTAACCTAATCAAGTACTTTGTTAAATAGTGTGACTCAAACCACTTACACCTGAACACCAGCAAAACCAAGGAGCTGGTGGTGGATTTTAGGAGACCCAAGCCCCTCCTAGACCCCCGTGATTATCAGAGGCGATTGTGTGCAGAGGGTTCAGACCTATAAATACCTGGGAGTGCAGCTGGATGATAAATTGGACTGGACTGCCAATACTGATGCTCTGTGCAAGAGAGGACAGAGCCGACTATACTTCCTTAGAAGAGTGGTGTCCTTCAACATCTGCAATATGATACTGCAGATGTTCTATCAGACAGTTGTGGCAAGTGCCCTCTTCTACGCAGTGGTGTGCTGGGGAGGCAGCATAAAGAAGAAGGACGCCTCACGCCTGGACAAACTGGTGAGGGAGGCAGGCTCTAGGCGTGGAGCTGGACAGTTTGACATCTGTCGCAGAGCGACAGGAGCTGAGGAGGCTCCTGTCAATCATGGAGAATCCACTGCATCCATTGAACAGGATCATCTCCAGATAGAGGAGCAGCTTCAGCGACAGACTGCTATCACTGTCCTGCTCCACTGACAGACTAAGGAGTTTGTTTCTCCCCCACACTATGCGACTCTTCAATTCCACCTTGGAATTATGTGTACTTTGAGGCAGCAAAAGTTTTGATCTTGAAAAGCATGCCTTATGCATTTCTAAGGTATGTTTATGACAATGAAAGAATACTGAAAATAACACTCTATATTGTTATCATTCTTTTTTCTGAATTAATAATTTTCTCCGTTTGTCTGTTCAAAAATGGTTACTGTATGCAGAGTTTTTATGTAAATAAGTAAAAAAAAAAAAAGAGAGACACATGTATCTCGCTGCTTATTGCCTTTCAAACAGTTCCACACCAATGATTATATGTAAAACTAGAAACTATTGGCATCAGAAGTAACCTGCAAAACTGGATCTCAAGATGGTTAACTGGCAAGAGACAAATAGTAAAGGTGAAAGAGAGAATGGGGTCATCAGTTGAGTCTTTCAGAGGTCTGTTCTGGGACTACTATTGTTATGATTCATATGAATAACATAGATTGTTATTTTAGATAATACATTTGTGAAATTCAGATATGTTACTAAAATTGGTGGGATAGCAAATGCCGAGGAGGCAGCATAAATGAATTCAAAAAAGGCAAATAAAATGGTGTTATCCTATTTCTATAAGACACTTACAGTACCATGTCAAGGAGATGATGGCAATCACTAGCACAGCACATAGGAGCAGCATCAGCAGCTTAAACAGACGATGTTTCTTGTCTGGACTGGCAGGAAGTTCCGGAGCTGATGAGAGAGAAAAAAAGGATGACTAAAGACATAGTGGAATCTGCATTGTGTCTATTAAAGACAACTACATCCATGTTCAACTGTGTTGTTACTGAAATGTTAGTCTCACTTTCACTATCCACAGTTGTTCATACAATGCTCTTTTTTTTGTTTCCCAAACATACATAAAATATATCAAGCAAAAAGATATGTACCTGTATTCTCATAATGGTACTTTATTTTGTTAGAAACCTACTGTATATACAGAGTCTTAGATAATAGTCTGCTACACTATTCTGTGATATCATTACACTTTAATAGGATTTTCAATTATACTTTTTTTGCACTGAATCTTTGTGGTAATATAATGTTTAAAGTGATATTCATGTTGTAAACCAGCCAGCATTATATTTCTTTGTTAAGTTTTTTAGCCTCTTCTTTGTGTGTCTGCGATTCCTAACCTTTTATCTTGGGATTGTTCCACCAGGGGGGTATTTTTCGTACGTGGATTACTCGTTTAGCCGGATGTAATTGTTGACGATTTGGCATGATCCTGGATCTGTCGTTTTTTGAAACTCTTGCTGGATGTGTTGTCATAGCAGCACATCCAAATCCTCAAACCTGCTCTGAGTAGGTTTGTTCAATGTAATCAAGGATTAGCTCACACACTTAATCAGTGTCCGTGTATGGAATTCATTCAGTCATAGCTTCACTGTTCATGAATGAGCAACAAATTGATATCGGTGCGCAAATTATAAGAAGAGAATTTTATATAGAGAGGGTTTTGCGCGATCGGCAAGATCCTTTATTGCTTCCAGACGAAATTCTTTTCTAAAGATACCGCTTTAGCCGAGGGGGAATATTGTACCTCAAAGATTTATTAGCACCTTATATTCGAAATCAAACTAGGCAAAGTCGGGCTCTCAAAACCAGACAGACAGTATGTATTGCTTTGGATTTTTTTGCAAGCGACACTTTTTTTATATACTGTAGGCAATGCGGAAAATCTATCTAAAAGTGCAGTTTACCAGGCAATTCGTAAAGTCTGATTGACTCTAAAATATTTCCTTTGGGTTTTCATAGTGTTTCCTGGACACTTGCGTGTGCAGACAATAAAAGAAGCGTTTCGTGCCATTGCAGGTACACAGGCAAAACACCCACAGTTCCATAAAGAATCTCACAATCAGCCTAACATTCTCATTACCCAGGATTTTCAAATGTGATTGGGGCACATGGGACTGATCAGAGTGGAGTTTGATCAAACATTATTTGGAAAATGTACCTCTCCTCCTGAAGAATAATCAGACACAGTGTCTTCATCAAATATTTGACCTTCATCAATATCTCGTTGGTCAGACACAAGTTCTAGGAATATGACATTCCCTGTAACCTACCCAACAAAAAAAAAATGCCCTCAGAAACAGGGCGATGGGCATTTTGTTGGAGAGCCAACTCTTCTGCAGCGGTTAGGTGGACCGTGTGGACCTCCACCTGTTTTTTGCTTGTCTGCCTTCTTATTAGCTTTAAAAATAATGTTTTTATATTATATATGATTCTTTATGTCAACAATTCTTTAAATGGTTATATACCAATATTTACCAGTTTGAAGTATATTCTTGTACTTCCCTTTAACCTGTTCCCATGTTCTCCTTGTGCTCACATTTGATCTGGAATTATGACATATTAAATAATAATTAATCTGACACATAGGAAATTAAATGCTGCATTCAGTAAGTACAATGCACACTCCTTAGAATTTAATTTGTCGGCCACTTTTTGCGAGCCGTCTTTTCTGGTTTGGGCTGCTTTTGCAGTGTTACCCCTTGTACATATTCAATCTTGAAATTCTTCATATCCTTTGAATAAAAGGTCCTGCTCCGCTTGAGTGAAAAAAAAAAATGCGCCCATTCTTTCGTCATTTTGTTACAGCCTATCAAAGACTTGCTGATCATGTTTTCTAGACTCAATATATATGGGCTTTTCAATCAGCGCGGGCGCGCACATTCATCTCGAATGATTAGATCCAGCTAGACTAATCTACTACACGACTGCGTTTGAAAAACTGACATATCCCGGATGAGCTTCACCGGCATTAATTCATCCAAGATGAGGCATCTAATCTCAGATGATTTAAGTGACATGCGGAAAATACCCCCCAGACTGTATTTTTAGGAAGATTTGTAATTGTTGATGTGGGGGGGTCTAATGTAGGAAGAGCACTAAAAAAGAGCAAGTTTTGTAGTCCTACTGTCGTCTTCAATAATTAAATTGTTGGTTTGTTTGTTACAAGGCCCAGGAGTGAATATGTGAAATCGAAGATAAATCCTAAAATTTACATTTCACCCTTTTAATTTTGTATCAAAAATGTTTCCCAGAAGATATAACAGCACACTGTATTTCTGTACAATCAATAAAATTTGTGAGCTGTTAAAGGTCTCAATCGAAATCTCAAGAGGAAAAAAGCGCTGTCATATCTCAGATCTTTAAAGGCCAACATAGTGTTTTAAAAGAAGACTTACTTAAATAAGTAAGTTTTGACTGAAAAAAGACTGGGTTGCTCAATGTTTTCATTGTAACTATGATAGAAAAACCAGAGGCGTATGAATTTTAATACACAAAACAATTCCATTCCTGTTCACTAGGACTAGGTAGAGTCCGATTCTTAAGGGCAATATATTCGGGTGGTGGAGTGTTTATTCAAATGCAAATTAAATCTGGTAAAATCTATTAACTTAATTTGAATGACACAGAACTTATACATAGGATATTTGCATTGGTTCCCAGTATGATCACTCAAATTTGTAATGGCTGAAGACTTCTGTTGTGTCCTAAATTCATAGTTTGATAAATACAATTGCAGCAGTAATTACAACATCTAAAACTGCAAAAGCAATTGCACCATTCACTAAAAATCACAATCTTTTTGACCTGTAGAGACTTCTGTATCCATGTTTGAGAGAATATTCTTTGTTCATATCAGTACATTAGAATTATTCAGCAATTGTTTCATTTTATCACTAACTTACTATCATCTATTCAGTCATGCTACAATACTATTTTTATCTGCAACCATGATCCTATTATTTTGAAGCTGAAATCATTATGTTCTATAACCAAAATTTACAACTGGTAACTTAATCCATTACTGCTAGCAGAAGAGGATTTTACAAAATTTATTTCTACACAAATTCATATTTTCTTAGAAATCAATACTTTGCAAGAGATCTCCTGGAAAGATGAAAACATTTCAAGAGGACATAATATATATGCTTCATATAATAAACTGCAGGCTACAAAAGCTGATTACGAAGCTGATTACAAAGATTTCCCCAACTTCTCAGACATATGTAAAATTGTCAGTGGCACTTCTACAGGAAAAGTTTGTCTCTTCAGATAGAATTTAATGTTATGACTACAAAAGAAACAGAACATGTTTCTTGTTTAAGTTATATAATCAATACTATGAACATGGACAAAAGACAAAGAATATTTTTGCAAAACAGATTGATAAACAGGAAGATTGGAAAACAAAAGTAGAGATTAAAATGAAGCTGGAAATACAATTAAAGAGCACAAAGGAATAACTAACACATCTAAGGAATACTATAAATTGTTATATTCTTAAAATTGGAAAGAAGGTGAGGCTCAAGCCAGAGACTTCTTTCATAAAATGCAAATATTTCATCTAAATACCTTTGTTAACCTCTGAGGCTCACTTAAGTACAAGATACCATAAAGTCATTGCAGAGTGGTAAAACTGTAGGCCCAGATAGCTATCCAGTGGACTTTTATAAAAACTCAGTATTGTTAGAAACATTTAGTCAAACTAATAAAAATAGAATTCTAACAAAAAAATAAGGACTAGTTACAGTGTACACCACTCCTGAAAAAATTTTATGACGCTGGAAAAACATTTAGCTGGAAAAAATGAGAACGTGTGTCCCATGGTAATATCACAACATCAGCTTGGTATATTATAGATGGACACTTAACATGCACTCTTTGGCACTTGTTCAATGTAATACATAAACCTGACATATATGAATCCCCAAAAGTCTTCGTATCTTTGGAAGCAGAAAAAGTTTAGATAGAGTTGAAAGGAGATATCTTTTAATTGGATTGTCTAAATTTGTTTTACTAATTGGTTTACTTTAAATTAGAACATGAAACTAGATATGGGTGTCCACTTATTATCCATGGTTTTTGAAATCATTGTTGAACCACTTTCTATTCACCTCTGGTAACAGAGATTAAGGTGATCATTAGGGAATGGTTTGAAAAAAATATCTGTTTACATTGATGATACGATGTTTTGAGTCTGAAACCGAAAACCATTAATGCCATAAGTATTAAACTTGTTTGGAGAATTTCATAAGATCTCTGGATTCAAAATTAATTTAAAGATATGATTTTTCCAGTGAATTCTTTGGTATGGCAATTGAAGATGGATACTTTTTTTCAAGTTGTACCAGAACTATTCAAATACAAGGGAATGAGTATTACAATGAAACATCAACAACAACATTTATTTATGTAGCACAATTTCATACAAAAAGTAGCTCAAAGTGCTTTACATAATGAAGAAAAGAAAAATAAAAGACATGAGATTAAAATAAGACAACATTAGTTAACATAGAATAGGAGTAAGGTCCGATGGCCAGGTATGACAGAAAAAACAGAAAAAAAAACAGACGGTTGGAGAAAAAAAAAAAAATCTGCAGGGGTTCCAGGCCACGGGACCACCCAGTCCCCTATGGGCCATTTTACCATCCATTTATTTTCTATTTCTGTGTCATTGTGTTTTATCTTAAAATCAGTCTCAATTAAACAGGGTACCCCAAAATTTCTTTTAGCTTCACACCTTGCTTTGCTCGACTACCAAATATATATCAGATTTGTAAGTTAGACTAAATATTAACATCATTTATGTGAGATTAAAAAGGGCCATGTATTAAAAACTATCTCTTTAAATGTTCAAAACTGAAGGTGCCAAGGAACTAAGTTCCAGTACTACTATTAAGCTAAAAATATTTGTACAATTAAAAAGATATATTAGAAATGGCAGAAGTTCACAAATCTACAATTGTTTGGTGACTAAAAAATCCTGTTCCAGTACATTTTCTTTTTATGTTATGATCTGTGCTCCAGTTTGCACTAATTGTCATTATAAGCAACATTGGATCTGTATTCCTTACTAAGGCAATGAGACTCTCATCTGTTGTCCCTATAAACAATTTGTACCTATTGCATCCATTTTTAACTACAGTATTCAGTCTCTGAAAAAATGCATAGTGATGTCTATATTGATAATGTATTCACATCGTTCAACTATGAACCCTATTTTTTTCTATTTACAAATTAGAAATTAAATCAAAAGTAACCAGCCAACTTTGCTCATCTTTCAGCTATATCTGTCTCGGGAAGAATTGCTGTCTAGTACCAATGAAGCTTCAGACATCATTTCCAAAGCGTATAAAACGGAACTTAACACATTAATGATCATAGGGAATGATGTGAAAGGATTTTGTCAATTAAAATTGCGCAAATGGAATGGGTTTCAATGATTCATAAAATATAGTTGAGAATATTTGCCAAGCACACCATAACTAGGTAATATTTATTAGTATATTACCTATATCTCTTCAAAAATTGTATAAAATGTATCCAGAACAAGATTCAATCCATGAACATTAAGCTTTATTAAGGAACATGTTTTGAGAATATCTTACACTTAAAAGATTTTGGGTAAAATGTTTGTATACTTCTTGTTGAGCCTTGGATTAAAAATTAGACCTAATGCCTTGGTGACAATATTTGAAGCAAATGAAATAAGATGAAAGTTTGCTAAGACCTACCACTTGCTTGAAGACTTGTTTTGCACAACTGAAACAATCTAATCTAATCCACACTCTATAAACTCGGTAAGAAGTTTATATTTTTGTTAGTCATCATTATAGCCATCTGTTCAGAATAATTTTAGAATTTGACAAAAAAAGGAATTTAAAAAGTGAATAATTAGATTTTTTTTTTAATGTTGAGAGACTAATATTATTAAAAAAGAATATTTCATTTTATTTCCTACATACTGATCACATAAACAGTGAGAAAAGAACCTGGACATTGGTAATAAAAAATAGCTTTCAGTCAATCCAACACTATATTGGATCATGAAGAAAAAAGTTTATATTCATTCAGACTGCAAAGTGAGGTGTAAGGTCCCAAAGGTTTTATTACCCATCATGCTACTTGATAATCTATTATACATATCTGTGTGGCAAAAAAAAAAAAATGTTCTAACATTTGTGAAATATTCATCCTTCTTTATCAGCTATTACCATGCTCCCTTGCTTAAAATAACTTGGAGCTGTGTAGCTATGAAATCTATGTAAACATGTTTCTCCTCATTAATGTTGTTCAGTAGGAAGAGATTACACATCTTGTTTCTAAAACAGACAAATTATATTCTTTTGAAGTCTAACAGCAGTTTCAAAAGGGAATCGGACATTATCATTGACAATGTGCAGCATAGAATGCCCAGGAAGGAGTTGTTGGCCAGTTTAATGCTATGCTTATGATGCTGAAAACCCACTGAGTGACGGAAGCTCAAAGAACTGAAAAAGTGTTTCACTTTTCCAGTTTCTCCTCAAATTTTGGGTGTTATTTTTGAAAGAATTTTTTTACAGCTGACTTCCAAAATTCCAAATATTCTGGTTACTTCAGCCATTATTTAATAATGAACTTACTGGTGGGTATGACACTGAAGTAGCTGAAGTCTTTCAGCATTTTCAGTTATTTGTATTATTATGCCTCTCATTAAGTAAATTTACATGCACACACAATAACCAGGATAAAGTTAGTAACTTGGTCATAGCAGAAGCCAGTTTTCTTAATAAAATCATTTACATGTGTATGTGCACTTATGGAGTTCTCCTTTGACAAATTGCTCCAATGTCATACAAATGCCACCAAAAAAGATTAAACATCATCATCAGTCTGAAAACGAGCATTGAGCTTATGCCTCCTGAAATGGTGTTGCTTAGCTTAGCACTGCATATTCAGCCCATCAACATGAATTTAATCAATTCCAAGAATATTTCCACCAGGAGAAGGAATAATGCAATCGCCTAACCATTTGCCTCAGGAAATTTGTCTTAGAAAACACATTCACCTTTATAAGAGCCTAACAGAGTGCAACAGACATATGTAGTCTAAAAACATCCATATCTGTGAGCCAGTTAAGGATTTACATGTACAGTTTATTTTTGTATAGCCCAAAATCACACAGGAAGTGCCGCAATGGGCTTTAACAGGCCCTGCCTTTTGACAGCCCCCCAGCCTTGACTCTCTGAGAAGACAAGGAAAAACTCCCAATAAAAACCTTGTAAGGAAAATGGAAGAAACCTCGGGAAAGGCAGTTTAAAGAGAGACCCCTTTCCAGGTAGGTTGGGCGTGCAGTGGGTGTCAAAAGTAGGGGGTCAATACAATACAATACACAGAACAGAACAATTCCTTAAGACAGCATAATAATAAAACATTTAGAAGTACGGTTTAACAGTAGATGATATGACATAATTAGGTTTGGATTAGGTTTGGACATGTCCAAATAACTGGGCTACTCGCAGAGAAATCAATGTGTGTTTAACTGATTTCTCAGACACCAATATTCTGTTTTTCTAACTGGATAAATGGTATTTGTGGAACTGTCATTCTGTGAAAAACTGGGTTTTTAAAGTGCAAGTAATTGCACCCATTGTTAGCAATCATTATAATGATCCAATTAAGGGAGAAAACTCCACAGAAAAAAGTGGAAAATGACAAAAGACACTTAAGTATTTAAAGTTATGGCAAAAACACATATGCTTCTGAATAAACATATCTTACACTAAACCACTTTTCTGTATGCAGAATAAGGCAAAAAAGCAAATGAGAAATAAGCATTTTAAACTGTGGTTTTTGTGTCAAAGTGTCTTATCTTTTGTGTATATGCACATACTGCAGCCAAAAATATAAGTTTTTGTTGTGTGCTCAAGCAAATCAGGAAAATGAAAATGAAGCAAAATTACAGAATTTCAAATTCTATTTCTGCGGGTATTTAACGTGTTAGAATAATCCAATGTATTAAACTGAGCCAAGTACTGAGTTAAATCAGCTTAAAATTAATTTAGGAGGAATAAAGTGCTGAACAGGATTGCAAATAGTTTTCACATAATAATTGCATCAAGCCTGCAACATGTTTTTGTTTCATTTAGTTAACCAGTAATGTCAGAAACCTGGTTTCTTAAAAAAACTCTTTTTAAATGTGCAAGTCCGCTTATGGTGTTCTTCTTTGATAAAATGCTCCAATGTGATAAAAAAAAAAAGATTAAACATCATCATCATCAGTGTGAAATAAAGCATGGAACCTATGTCTCCTTAGGTTTTGTTGCTAAGCTTTTTATTGCTGCAAAACATGTTGGATTTATGAGTGGAACTGGGCTTTACAAGAATGATGTGAATTAATCTTGCCAGGCCAGTGCTGTAAGTCACTAAGCAGTTAAGATCCAAATGTAAAGCACAACATAAATCAGAGGCTTAGCCAGCACCAAACAATCAAACAAATTCTTCCTTATACTTTGGTATTTGCTAAAAGTGAGGCAAGTGTTAAATATTATAACAATTCAATGGGAAAACTGAAATGACTGTATATGCTCTCCTCATATCAAAACTGAAAGAATAATGCCAACCCACCCCTTTGTTCTGCTCCAGGATTTTTCTGGAAAGTATAATCAAACTTTTCATTATCTTGAGGATTTTTTTAAATTATCCATCTGCATCATTGCTGCAGTCTCAAAAGTAACAGCAGAAGTAGAGAAAGAGTAAGCCTGTATGTTCTTTTCTGCACAAGCACATATTTTTTAAATGATTTAGTGAGAACTTTTTGTGGTAAATTACATATACATATAATATGTGTCGTATAACTCATCCAAAGCAAGCTTAGCCCAGCCTGCTCTTCATTAACAAGAAATTCTTTATTTATTTTTGCCCTTCTCCATGTTTTATTATTGTTTAAATAAATTAACCAGTTGCTTAAGATCAGTGATATTTAAAATTTTACTTCCCTGGTTCTTATGTTCAGGACTGGAAGACCCCTGTGGCTGCAGGTTTTCATTCAGTGCATCACTCATTCTTCCCTTAGCTTTCAACACATACTTTTCATTTTTATTTTTTATTCCGCTTAATTACCTTCATGGTCATGGGGTTATATTGTATTAGTTCAATATATATATATATACACTCACCTAAATGATTATTAGGAACACCTGTTCAATTTCTCATTAATACAATTATCTAATCAACCAATCACATGGCAGTTGCTTCAATGCATTTAGGGGTGTGGTCCTGATCAAGACAATCTCCTGAACTCCAAACTGAATGTCAGAATGGGAAAGAAAGGTGATTTAAGCAATTTTGAGTGTGGCATGGTTGTTGGTGCCAGACGGGCCGGTCTGAGTATTTCACAATCTGCTCAGTTACTGGGATTTTCACGCACAACCATTTCTAGGGTTTACAAAGAATGGTGTGAAAAGGGAAAAACATCCAGTATGCGGGAGTCCTGTGGGCGAAAATGGCTTGTTGATGCTAGAGGTCAGAGGAGAATGGGCCGACTGATTCAAGCTGATAGAAGAGCAACTTTGACTGAAATAACCACTCGTTACAACCGAGGTATGCAGCAAAACATTTGTGAAGCCACAACACGTACAACCTTGAGGCGGATGGGCTACAACAGCAGAAGACCCCACTGGGTACCACTCATCTCCACTACAAATAGGAAAAAGAGGCTACAATTTGCACGAGCTCACCAAAATTGGACAGTTGAAGACTGGAAAAATGTTGCCTGGTCTGATGAGTCTCGATTTCTGTTGAGACATTCAAATGGTAGAGTCAGAATTTGGCGTAAACAGAATGAGAACATGGATCCATCATGCCTTGTTACCTCTGTGCAGGCTGGTGGTGGTGGCGTAATGGTGTGGGGGATGTTTTCTTGGCACACATTAGGCCCCTTAGTGCCAATTGGGCATCGTTTAAATGCCACGGGCTACCTGAGCATTGTTTCTGACCATGTCCATCCCTTCATGGCCACCATGTACCCATCCTCTGATGGCTACTTCCAGCAGGATAATGCACCATGTCACAAAGCTTGAATCATTTCAAATTGGTTTCTTGAACATGACAATGAGTTCACTGTACTAAAATGGCCCCCACAGTCACCAGATCTCAACCCAATAGAGCATCTTTGGGATGTGGTGGAACGGGAGCTTTGTGCCCTGGATGCGTATCCCACAAATCTCCATCAACTGCAAGATGCTATCCTATCAATATGGGCCAACATTTCTAAAGAATGCTTTCAGCACCTTGTTGAATCAATGCCACGTAGAATTAAGGCAGTTCTGAAGGCAAAAAGGGGGTCAATCACCGTATTAGTATGGTGTTCCTAATAATCCTTTAGGTGAGTGTATATACACTGTGCAGTTTCTTGCCATGCCCATATAAGTTCATGTCCTCTGAATGTCCAAAAGTCACATGTTTTAGATTGGCCTGGTGGGAGTGTGGGTGCCTTGTCACACACCAGTGTCTCTTCCACAGTAAGTCATGCCTGCACTAAATAAGCTACTTAGGAGATGGATTTCATTTTCATGGACAATATAAAAATGCCATTATAAAAGTAGAAATAAGAGTGATGCCGTTTGAGAGTTTTGATACCTGACAAGTTATTTTTCAGCACAGCCTTTGTCTTTCTCCTTGTGATTTGTCTCTAAGTTCCTACTTTTTTTTCTTAGTTTTATCCTATTCAAGGTTGGTTACTGCCATACTTCCTGTACTACCAAGGCAGGTCTGCATCCCCACTGAACCCTTTTAGAAAGTGAAAAAATCACAGAAAATGTAAAGTATCAAAGCTATGTAAAGAAGAGAAAGCTGAAATTATGACATGGCCTGCTATAGTTGGTAGGGAATTGTGCTTTAAATGATGAAGGTGCTGGCTGTATCTCCATTTTTGACTTACTATGCAACTCTCAACCAATTGTAAAAGGTATCTGTACTTATAACATATCTTTAAATAACAAGTTACATTAGGTAATGGCATCTGTCAAATATAAAGCATTAATAACTAATGAAATAGACAAAAATTAAAAAAAAAAACATACAGAAACTGTGGAAAGGTTTTCTTACAGAACAATTATGCGATTCACAGAGTAATACAATAAAGCAAAAGAAATGTAGTCACAACAAGAAAATGCAGAATATCACTTCAGGGTACATAATGGGAGCAAATTATTCTGCCACCTTAACTATAAACTGAAGAAACTTTTTTCATTTAAATTTAGTGTCACCACTGAAAGACCAAAACATATTCTTCACTTTAAAACTAAACCTTTGGGGATAATAGTGTTCTTATATTAAAATATGTGAACCATAAGTAACTTTGGCCTCTTCCTATGTTGCACAATAACAAATAATTCATTTCCACAGAAATGTGCTTAAAGACTCTGTTGTCTTTTTCTTTTCTCCATTAAAGAGCAGCTTTGCACAAAGTCACAGTGTACCACACTGGAGACAAATTGCACAGTATCTGAATACCATTTGCCTTATTACTTTATAATTTAGTCTGGGAATGGTCCTTGCATTCTTCTAAACCAACAGAAATTACTGGCATTAAAGTAGAACTGTGTACAACTTTGATCTCCATGTTACAAAAAAAAAAAAAAAGGAAGTTTTAGAGATATTGCAGAAAAGAGAAACAGAACTGTGAGGTATGAATTATGAGGACAGACTGCAGGTGCTGAACCTTTTCATTTTAACCAATTGGAACTTACTCAATAGGATTTTGTCAGATTGTCAAAGGTTCAACTGATAATCCTAACCACCCATTAAATTTAATTATTACTTATAAAGCTGAAATTCAAAATTTAAATAGTACTCAATTAAATGAAGTTATTTCTGGTCACTACTTAATTATGTTTGATTTGGTTCTGACCTTACCAACACAGTCACAGATTAAAACAAAGACAGTGCGACATCAAGGTTGTAATTCTTTTTCAAAATTTATGGATACTTTGAGTAAGTCAAATGTAATTGTGTAAAACAATTTAGATCAGTTAACATCAAGTGTAAGTGTGGAAAACAATTTAGACCAGCTAGCATCAAATTATAATATGTCCTTGAGCGTGGCTTTGGACATAGTGATTCCCCTTAAAACAAAACTGATGAAAGCACATAGAAACTCACCCTGGCTTAATCAGAGCACTCAAGCATTTAAATTAGATTGTCGAAAACTGAGCAAAGATGGACATCAACAAAGCTGCAGGTCTTTCAAAGTGCTTGGACAGAGAGTTTTAAAAATACTAAAAATATGTCATTAAAGCTCGCTCAGACTACTATTCTAAAATAACAGATAACAATAAAAACAATCCTTGGGTGCTGTTTGGAACAGTGGCTAATTTAACAAATGGGAATCAATAATAATTCTTTGCATTTATATAGCACTTTTCTCACTACTCAAAGCGCTCAGCAATTGCAGGTTAAGGGCCTTGTTCAAGGGCCCAACAGAGCAGAGTCCCTATTGGCATTTACGGGATTCAAACCAGCAACCTTCTGATTGCCAGTGCAGATCCCTAGCCTCAGATCCACCACTCAGATCTAAATACCAACATATATCAGCAGTACAGACTTTATGAACTTCTAGAGCTGCTGATTAACAGTACAGACTGCATTTCTGTTGTTAATCATTAGCACTAAAACATAAGTAATAATGATAGTCTGCAGTGGGCTCGCGCCCTGCATGGGGTTGTTTCCTGCCTTGTGCCCTGTGTTGGCTGGGTTTGGCTCCAGCAGACCCCCATGACCCTATAGTTTGGATATAGCTGGTTGAATAATGGATGGATAATGATAGTTAAAATTTATTACTAACCCTCACCTCTTCTGTTTCTCTTCTCGGTACTCAAATGTGGCACTTTTTTGGGGGGCACTAGGCCTGCCTAAGGAAAAATTGTCTCTGATAGAGGAACACTAGAAGCATCGGGTCAAAGGGTCCTTTCATCAAATTGGCTGGCCCAGCACTGACTCAGCTGTAAGGTGCAGAAAGCATTAAAAACAGGCAGTAGTTCAGAATCTCAAATCATACTTTTTTATTCTGATTTGAAGTATATAACTGCTTCCCTCTCAGCCTAGACCAATATAATGGGCTAGAAATTAGTGTTTTAAAGAAAAGGACATTTCTGTGTGTTGCTTTCAGGCAAAAAAATATGTATATAGCAAATGTATAAGCCGATAGATGAAGGTGCAGTAGGCACCCTTTGTTTGAGACTGGGATGATAAATGAAAAGGCAAATTTCATGAGCAACACTGTTAACAGGTTATTGTTGATAACCATCTACAGAACATAGATATTTACCTGTTTTGCAAAAGAGTCACCTGCTTTGATTGATATCTTGCCATTATACAGTATCGTGATAATAAAAATGCCTGTTTTTTTAGAAAATGGTATATGTACTTCTTGATAGTTAACAGTACTAGCAGTTATATACCTATGGACAAATCAGAATAAAGGGAAGTATGGTCACAGATTTCTAAGTGATGTCCGCTTCTTTTATGCTTTTGACGTCATACAGTTGTGGTTACCTGTACCAACAATGGCTTGTACCCTGCACAGGTTTGGGTGCTTGTCCGGGATCAGCAGCCTATTGTGGAGACAGTCATTACTGCGCCTGGAAAATCATTTTGAGAAGCTTCAGAGAGGACTCCTGCAAGTGTGTCATCCAGATAGATCAGCTTCAGGTACAGAGGGGAGATAACAACATTTGTCGCAAGATGTTGATCGGGATATCCACAGGAAATTAATATTGCTGGATTACAATCGACACATCCTTCTGGTTGCAAGTATAGAAAATGTAGAAGGATATGAAACTGCAGACCTTAACAAGCAAAGTGATGCAGGATCACATGAGGGATTTATTGAGTTTGAAGTTTTTAAGTTTGTACTAAAAGTAGTTAAAAAGTAGATTTTCTCATTAGTAGAGATGATCTCATATTAGATTAATTCAAATTATTTCTTAGGTTACACATTATATAAAAGCAACTGAAACAAATTATATATTGAATAATGGATCTTCGACAGCATGTGCTCAGAGTAGCATGGAGGTGAATTCAGTTATGGTAAAAGATTAGTTCTGGGCATATTCCTTCATACTCTTTATCAAGGGCTGAGAAAGCTACTCATGCTTTTATTTTTTCTCACCTCGATTACTGTAACTCGCTGTATTCTGGGATTAACAAATCCATGATACGCAGGTTACTGTTGGTCCAGAATGCTGCCTCTCACTTTCTGGTTGCGGCAAGAATGTCTGATTCTGTTTCTCCAACATTAGCTTCTTTACACTGGCTGCCTGTCAGTTTTCACATTGATTTCAAAATCTTGTTGCTAGTTTTTAAATCTTTACATGGGCTTGCTCCTGCCTATTTATCCGAATTGTGTGTTTTACACCAGCCATCTAGAGTGCTTAGATCTTCTGGTCAGTTGTCTCTTGTTGTCCCTCGTACCAAGTGTAAAACCAAGGGAGACCGGGCTTTTGCAGCTGCTGCTCCTCGTCTGTGGAACTCTTTACCTCATCATATAAAGGAGTCGTCTACAATTGAACTGTTCAAAACAAGATCAAAGACTCATTTCTATTTACTTGCTTTCCATGACCTTCAGTAATACTGATGGATTCTTCATTGTGATTATATAACATTACTTCTGTTTATTATTTACTTTATTTATGTTCATTTATTTTATTTATATTTGTTATTTATGTTAATTGTATGTTTTTCTTTTATTCTATTATTGTAAAGCACTTTGGCCACAGCATTCCTATGTTATTTTAAATGTGCTATATAAATAAATTTGACATTGACTGAAGAGAATAACAACAGTAATGAGACATAACACCATTTTTCACTTACCCGAAAGTGAATTATGTTGTCATTCTAGAGAAGGTAACTAAATCTACCAGGAAGAATCAAGTGTCTGAACTAGCATGAACTATGTGAAAAGACTGTGAAACATAATTAGAATAATCTGACAGCTACTCATGTACCACAAGCTGATAGTACAGTTATTGAGCAGCTAACAGCTCTTGTGTCTGTGCTAGAAAAAAAATTGAAAAGATCTTGAAGCAGTTAACAACTCAAGTGTAAAATTTGAAAACATTGTGAAACATGATGATAAAAATACTCGGGCAGCCTTCTGTGCATTTCCACAATTAAACATTCAAGTCTATAGGGGTAGTCTCAAACAAAGATGTCAAGAGTGTGTCCAGCATGGAAAAGAATGGTGCCCCTGTGGTAAAGTGCTTGCCAGGCACTACCATATTCTAGGAAAATGTTCAAGGACTACAATTTAAACTTACACAAAAAAAAAGGCACTTCCTGCCTACGGGGGTCATTTCTGTTGACTCAGTGATGGGGAGAGTAAGTTTTATTTAGTTAGTGTGTCAAAATATCCAAATTAGCAAGGTTCATGAAAATTTGATACACAAGACACATCTCTAACAAAATGACATGTAAGGCATTAATGGAAGCACAGACATAGATAGAGGGGTTCATAAAACTGAACATTTAATTGATTAAATAAAATCAAAAAACACTACATTTGTAGTGCTAGTACAACTAGTATCTCTTCCATACACTAACAGAATATTCCAGCAGCAAATATGAAATGCCTGACAAAATGAGTTTCTAAAAAACGGGATTTGGAAAGTCTGTTCTTATAAAAGCAGCCTTTAAAGAGTTTGTGCAAATGAAAATAGCCTGAATTATTTTGTATTCATTAATTTAAATTATAAGAGCATAATGTTTGATTTCTTTAGTATTAGTTTTAAGAAGTGTTTATTTTTCAAAAAGTGAGTTTCAGAGTGTTAATACATGCATATGATAAGATAAATTGGGCAGGCCACAATAATATCATTATTTATAAACTCCATGTTGAAATCGACCAAAGCCAATAAAATCTCCCCATTTGTTGTTACCTTGAATAAAATTCAGGCTATGAAGTATAATTTTTTTAAATTAAAAAAAAATGTAAGTATTAAGCCTTCAAATTTTTAATCTGTATTTAACTAAACTATTGTTTATACATTAAACCCAGCCACAGAAGATGCACAAACCAGTGTGTTACTTTGTGCCAGTTCCAAGCCTAGAGAATCGGGAAAGGTTACGTCAGGAAGGGCATCCAGTGTAAAATTTTGCCTGATCAATATGCAGACAAAAATACGAGTATAAATTTCCACATCGGATCAGTCGAGGCCCAGGTTAATAATGGCCATCACTAGTACTGTTAGCCAACACAGGGTGCTAGCATAAATTGGGCTACTGTTGGAAGGCGTGTCCAGATCCAGTTAGAGAAGAGGTAAGGAGAATGGAAGTGAGGGTAGGAACTTTTAATGTTGGCAGTATGACTGGTAAGGGGAGAAAGTTAGCTGATATGATGCATAGAAGGTAGGTTGATATATTGTGCAGGCAAGAGACCACATGGAAGGGGAGTAAGGCCAGGTGTATCAGAGGCAGGTTCAAATTGTTCTACCATGGTGTGGATGGAAGGAGAAGTGGCGCAAGTATTATCCTGAAGGAACAGTATGTCAAGAGTGTTTTGGAGGTGAAAAAGTGTCAGAGTGATGATTATGAAGCTATAAATTTAAGGTGTGATAATGAATGTTGTTAGTGCATATGACCTGCAAGTTGGGTGTGCAATTAATAAGAAAGAAGATTTCTGGAATGAGTTGGATCAAGTGGTGGAGAGTTTACCCAAGTGAGAGAGTATGGTGATTGGAGTGGATTTTAATGGACATGTTGGTGAAGGGAACAGAGGTGATGAGGAGGTAAGGGGTAGGTATGGTGTCAAGTAGAGGAATGTAAAAGGTCTGATTGTAGTGGATTTTGCAAAAAGGATGGACAAGGCTGTGGTGAATGCATATTTCAAGATGAATGTGGAACACAGGAGTGGAGGAAGATGCTCACAGGTAGATCATATCCTATGCAGAAGGATCAGTCTGAAGGAAATTGGAGACTGCAAAATGGTGGCAGGGGAAAGTATAGTTAGGCAGCATAGATGGTGGTCTGTAGGATGACATTGGATAGCAAGAAGAGGGAGAGATTGAGGTAAGAGCCAAGCATCTAATGGTCGAAGTTGAACAAGGAAAACTGAAAAGTTAAGTTCAGGGAGGAAGTAAGACAGGCACTGAGTGGCAGTGAAGAATTACCAGACAGCTGGGCAACTACAGCAGTAGTTGTAAGGGTGATAGCAAGAAGGGTGCTTGGCGTGATATCTGGACAGAGGAAGGAGGAAAAGGAAAACTAGTGTGTGGAATGGGGAAGTACAAGAGAGTATACAGATTAAGAGGTTGGCAAAGAAGAAGTGGGATAGTCAGAGAGATGCAGAAACAGACAGGAGTACGGGGAGATAGGAAGTAAGGTGAAGAGAGAGGTGGAGAACTGTAAAGAAATGGCATATGATGAGTTGTATGAGAGGTTGGACACTAAGGAGGGAGAAATGGACCTGTACCGATTGGCTAGACAGAGCAACCGAGCTGGGAAAGATGTGCAGTAGGTTAGGGTGATAAGCATGGAACATAATCACAATAGAGGAGGGTGTGTTGAGCAGATGGAAAGATTACTTTGATAGGCTGATGAATGAAGAGAATGAGAGAGAGAAGGTTGGATGATGTGGAGATAGTGAATCAGGAAGTACAATGGATTAGCAAGGAGGAAGTAAGGACAGCTATGAAGAGGATGAAGAATTGAAAGGCTGTTGATCCAGATAACATATCTGTGGAAGCACTGAGGTGTTTAGGAGAGATGGCAATGGAGTTTTTAACCAGTATAATGCAATCTTGGAAAGTGAGGGGGCACCTAAGGAGTGGAAAAGAAGTGTACTGGTATCGATTTTTAAGAATAAGGGAGATGTGCAGAACTGTAGTAACTACAAAGGGATAAAATTGATGAGTCACAGCATGAAGGTATGAAAAAGAGTAGTGGAACCTTGGTTAAGAAGGGATGTGATAATTATCGAGCAGCATAATGGTTTCATGCCAGTAAAGAGCACTACAGATGCGGTGTTTACTGTAAGGGTGTTGTCTTATTTGCATTTGCATTTTCAAGACAGCAGAGACATCAGAAACCTGTCAAACTATTACAGACTATAAGCCTGCTTCTCCTCCCTGCAGGGACAATGACTTCCTTAGTGATCTTACTATTAAAATAAACATCTTCCCTAAGCTGCTCTAGTCTAAAGTATCCAGATAGACATAAACAAGTCATTTTTTAAGAAATTAGATTCAATTGCAACATGATTCGTCAGAATTTAAAACAGCCATGCATTCAAAAGGTGACTCTATAAAGATCTAAAGCAGAAGGTGGCACCTAACACCTAGCTTTTAATTTTATTACTGTGCAGCAAATATATGAGCAATACAATCTTGGAAATTCATTCATTTACACCACCCTGGCTTGCTAAGGAAATTAAGTCTTCTTCTAAATCTTCCTTGTATGCCAAACTTTGTGATAAACTGCATGCCATTGTCAGTTCACCAAAAACCCAGTCGTCCACCATTTACTTAAAATATGGAACCAATGCAGGGCACATTTCAAGGTAGAGAAGCTCTTTCCTGTTGCTCCTACAAACGATAATCACCTTTTTAGTCTTCTCTGAATTGTTCAAATCATGAAAACTGCTATGGATTAGGACACTTAGAGATCTTTATATAGACAACAATTATGTTAAAATTCAATTTCCCAGCTACACACGTTTCCTATATGCAAACCAGAAACTTTCTTAAAAGAAACCTACACAATTTTCCATATTTTACACCCATATCGCTCCTAGAAGTCATACTGGTTGGACTAGCTAGTATTCCAATAATACAGGGTGATTCAAAAAGATTATATAAAAATGATTTATTTCACTTGTAAATCATTACAGAACAATGCAGTAAATTGTAAATGGTTTAGTAAGTATAAAGTTTATTATGTGCGGACATCAACGCAATAGTCAAATTCATCCCATACTCGATTGAGCATGTCGTTTTGCGCAAAACTCTTTCTGCTCAGCGGTTGCCATCTCCTTGCAGACTGAAGGGAGTTACAAACTCTATAACCCCCTCTTTCAGTTGGTATGTGATTGGTTCCTAGACACCTCATATTTGTAAAAAAAAATATGGCACTTTTAAACTTAATCTTTTTGAATCACCCTTTATACTGTATACAAATATCCTAAAGAATCTACCTTTCAAAGAATCTAAAGAACTCTGGAAAAAGGACCTTTCAATTGGGATCTCAGAAAAGGAGAGGAACTGAGCCATATGTAGAATAATTTTGTATGTGGCAAGTATTTCATATTTCAACTGAAGGTCTTTAATCTATCACAGTATTCGGGTAAAACCCAACCTACGAGTGTTGCCATCTACAATAGATCCAGCTACACCAAGTCATATGTTCTGTAAATGCACTAAAATAACATCATTTTGGATTAAAATGTTTACATACTTCTCAGACAGCCTTGGGATCACAATCATTTCTAATAAATTAACAGCAATATCTGGTGTATTCCCAGGTGGCATTAAAGTGAATAAGAATAAAATTGATTGTAATATTAGCCTGCAGATTTATCCTGCTCAAGTGGAAGAATCCCAACACACCTTTTATAACTTGGTGAGTAAGTCACATTCTAATTACCTCAAATTATAAAAAAAAATCAAACTCTTAGAGGATATTTCAAAACATTATTAAAACATGGCCAGAATTTATTGATATATAATTTAAGTATTAGAAGAATGAGCCTGGAATTGACTCTCTAATGCTATTAACCATTTTACCCTTTATTTTCTTTTTACCTGTATCTGTCTTCTTTTAGTTAGTCATTCTGATGCGGGAGGGGTGTTGAATCTCATTTTCTTCTTTTTTTATTTTTCCTTTGCTTTTATTGTATTCAATTCAAAGTAAATTGTTGTATGTGATATATTTTTACTTCAGGGTATCACACATATGTGGTGGAGGGTCAGGTTTATTGGAGGATTAGATTTATCATTTCAGGTTTAGATATAGGTTTAGGAGCATGGACAAGAGGGGGCAGTGTTGATAACATTATCTCTTTTTCCAACAGAAGCAGAAAGAGGATGCCTAGCAAGGGCAAATAATTCTGCCCCTCCTGGCTGGAGGCCTATAAAACGAGGATAGTGCAGAGAAAGGTGTCTCATTTCGGACCTGGACTTCCACCGGTACCTTTGAAAAGAAAAGTCATGAACAATGCTTCTTGTTTCTGTCCAATTGCAATAAGCATCATCAAGTGTTCTTTTTTGTTTAACATTATATGTGTTAGGATTAAATGGGGTAATCCTGCTGGCACCACAAAACTTCATTGATGTTCACAAGTGTCCTTCCACCCATCAATGAAGGTATATATCTGATTAATGGAATGCTACTGTAATGTTCTGGTTGTCGAAAAGAAAATATTTTTAAAAAATCTCTATAGCAACAGTTAATTGTGGCACCATGTATTTGAGCTAGCTTTTAACACTAAGTACATAGAGAAAGGTTTTGAAACAAAAAATCACAGGGACTGCATTTAATACTAGAGTCCCTGAAGCTTACAATTTTTTTTTGTTGTGCCTGATCTCCTTAAATTTTCTTGATAGAAGACCAGAATCTCATAGCTCCTTATCAATGCAGTAATAGCTTGCTTTTGTTTTGCAAATGTGGAGATTAGCAGAACGCAATCTGCTACACTCCACCCCATTTAGTCAGATGAAGGCATCGCCCCCTGCTGCAATCCTCACAGCTCAAGTCTGTGTTGAAGTTTTTATCTGGTGATGCGTCTGTAAGGAATTATATAGGTAATGAAATACTATGATTTGAAATACATACATTTCCTGCGTGTTCCATGTCTACAGTACCCCCAGTATCTCATCTTGAGTTTCAGTAAAGATTCAAATTTTCCAAGACATTTCTTGACATTGTTTTTGCAATTGGACTGCCTCCCTGTCTAAGGTTTGTTCCTGCCATGTGCTAGCTGGGATAAGCTCCAGCACATCCCCAAAACCCTGTTCAGGACTGAGCAGGTTAGAAAATGGCTGACTGCAATATCTGGTGAAATGAATGGACCGCCATTTGTGGCAATGAAACACTTTACTATGATTGCAAAACTGTAGTCCTTGCGTCTGCTTAATGCTATTAGTTGCACTAATGTTAAATGGTGCGACTCAAACCACTTACACCTGAACACCAGCAAGACCAAGGAACTGGTGGTGGATTGTAGGAGGCCCAGGCCCCTCCTGGACCCCGTGATTATCAGAGGTGACTGTGTCCAGAGGGTGCAAACCTATAAATACCTGGGAGTGCAGCTGGATGACAAATTGGACTAGACTGCCAATACTGATGCTCTGTGTAAGAAAGGTCAGAGCCGACTAAACTTTCCTAGAAGGTTGGCATCCTTTAACATCTGCAATAAGATGCTGCAGATGTTCTACCAGACGATTGTGGCGCGTGCCCTCTTCTACACGGTGGTGTGCTGGGGAGGCAACATAAAGAAGAAGGATGTCTAATGCCTGGACAAACTTGTTAAGAAGGCAGGCTCTAGTGTAGGAATAAAGTTGGACAGTTTGACATCTGTAGCAGAGTGACAGGCAAACTCCTGTTAATCATGAAGAATCCACTACATCCACTGAACAGTGTCATCTCCAGGCAGAGGAGCAGCTTCAGTGACAGACTTTTGTCTCTGTCTTGCTCCACTGACAGACTGAGGAGATCGTTCCTCCACCGCACTATGCGACTCTTCAATTCCACCCGGGGGAGTAAATGCTAACATTATTCAAAGTTATTGTCTGCTTTTACATGCATTTTTATTACTCTTTAATTTAATATTTTTTTTTGTATCGGTATACTGCTGCTTGTTTATGTGAATTTCCCCTTGGAATGAATAAAGTATCTATCTATCTATCTATCTATCTATCTATCTATCTATCTACAGTGGTGTGAAAAACTATTTGCCCCTTCCTGATTTCTTATTCTTTTGCATGTTTGTCACACAAAATGTTTCTGATCATCAAACACATTTAACCATTAGTCAAATATAACACAAGTAAACACAAAATGCAGTTTTTAAATGATGGTTTTTATTATTTAAGGAGAAAAAAAAAATCCAAACCTACATGTCCCTGTGTGAAAACGTAATTGCCCCCTTGTTAAAAAATAACCTAACTGTGGTGTATCACACCTGAGTTCAATTTCCGTAGCCACACCTGTTTCAATCAAGAAATCACTTAAATAGGAGCTGCCTGACACAGAGAAGTAGACCAAAAGCACCTCAAAAGCTAGACATCATGCCAAGATCCAAAGAAATTCAGGAACAAATGAGAACAGAAGTAACTGAGATCTATCAGTCTGGTAATGGTTATAAAGCCATTTCTAAAGCTTTGGGACTCCAGCGAACCACAGTGAGAGCCATTATCCACAAATGGCAAAAAAATGGAACAGTGGTGAACCTTCCCAGGAGTGGCCGGCCGACCAAAGTTACCCCAAGAGCGCAGAGACGACTCATCCGAGAGGTCACAAAAGACCCCAGGACAACATCTAAAGAACTGCAGGCCTCACTTGCCTCAATTAAGGTCAGTGTTCATGACTCCACCATAAGCAAGAGACTGGGCAAAAACGGCCTGCATGGCAGATTTCCAAGACGCAAACCACTGTCAAGCAAAAAAAACATTAGGGCTCGTCTCAATTTTGCTAAGAAACATCTCAATGATTGCCAAGACTTTTGGGAAAATACCTTGTGGACTGATGAGACAAAAGTTGAACTTTTGGAAGGCAAATGTCCCGTTACATCTGGCGTAAAAGGAACACAGCATTTCAGAAAAAGAACATCATACCAACAGTAAAATATGGTGGTGGTAGTGTGATGGTCTGGGGTTGTTCTGCTGCTTCAGGACCTGGAAGGCTTGCTGTGATAGATGGAACCATGAATTCTACTGCCTGCCAAAAAATCCTGAAGGAGAATGTCCGGCCATCTGTTCGTCAACTCAAGCTGAAGCGATCTTGGGTGCTGCAACAGGACAATGACCCAAAACACACCAGCAAATCCACCTCTGAATGGCTGAAGAAAAACAAAATGAAGACTTTGGAGTGGCCTAGTCAAAGTCCTGACCTGAATCCAATTGAGATGCTATGGCATGACTTTAAAAAGGCGGTTCATGCTAGAAAACCCTCAAATAAAGCTGAATTACAACAATTCTGCAAAGATGAGTGGGCCAAAATTCCTCCAGAGCGCTGTAAAAGACTCATTGCAAGTTATCGCAAACGCTTGATTGCAGTTATTGCTGCTAAGGGTGGCCCAACCAGTTATTAGGTTCAGGGGGCAATTACTTTTTCACACAGGGCCATGTAGGTTTTGATTTTTTTTTCCTCCCTAAATAATAAAAACCATCATTTAAAAACTGCATTTTGTGTTTACTTGTGTTATATTTGACTAATGGTTAAATGTGTTTGATGATCAGAAACATTTTGTGTGACAAACATGCAAAAGAATAAGAAATCAGGAAGGGGCAAATAGTTTTTCACACCACTGTATCTAACACTAAAATGTGCAGTTTAATAGTGCTAGAAAGGTTGCAGAGGAATTGTGTGAACTGCACTGAAACTAAAGTTCTATCCTGTATAATCATCTGTTATTTATATATAATTATTTATATTTAGTTCCTTACAAGCCAAACCAGAACCTTTTAATATTTTAATTTCTATTTTTTATTGAAAAGCTCACATTTCTGCAGAAACAACTTAAACCCCAAATGATTTATTTGCTTCTCATTTCCACATTTTCTGCACAACTGAAATCACTGTCACATTTTTCAGTGTAAAAACTGACACTAGTCTGATTATGAATCATTTGTTATACAATGAATCTGGCAAAACAATGACTCAAAAGAATCCCAGGGAAGTCCTAGACGAAGGTGGGAAAAGGGCACAAAGTGAGACCAACGTGTTTGGATCCCCATCTGAAAAATGACAAAATGGGATATGCAACACTCCAACCAAATGCTGCGTAAAATCTCAGCACTTAATAATCTTCATGAAAGACATCCAGAGTTCAGTGAATGAGAGCTGAGTAATAGTGTGCTTCTCTACAGAACGCTGTCCATATGGGTAGAGGACAATACTAAAAATGAATCATCTAATGTGAGGCACAAATGTGAATCAACTAAATTTTAGAAAATGGCTTTATGGGCAGTTGAGGACATGAGTGTACATTTCAAGTAAGACAAAACTTGTTATGTGTTACACAAAGCTAGCACTGACCAAACCCACAGAAATGTTATCCTTGAAGTGAAGTACGGAGACAGGAGCAGTATGGTGTCAGAGTTGAGGGACACTTGGACAATGTAAAGCCAAGCTAAATATTACAAGGGATTTTTTTTCAGTCTGCTACAAACTTGAAACTCTTAAAAATGAGATAATGATCTTAAGTGTGGGGGGCAAAGTAAAATTGCATTGGATTATAAGCGGAAAGAGGAGTGTCCTTCAGTTGCTCACTTGAAGAAAATGGAGGACCTCAAATGTAGTCCTAGAAATGTGAATGATTTGAAGAAAATGGCTAAAAACATTACCTTAAGCCTGAGGTCTTCAATCACGGTCCTGGAGGGCTGCAGGTTTTTGCTCCAACCCAATTGCTTAATAAGAAGCACGTATTGCCCAAGTAACACTTCTGCTTCTCACTTGTTAAGATCTTGAACCCTTATTGCTTATTATAATCTTAAACAGCTGTATTCATTCAGTTTTTAATAATTAGCAATAACATGCAAATGACAAAAGAGACCAGCATTTCTCCATTTAGCTTGTTTGTATTTTAAACCTGTGTGGATTTATCATGCACTATTTGGTTTAATTAATTACTTGGAAGGAAAGTGAAGAGAAAAAAGTGAAGGACTGAGAATCATTTGGACGATATCCTTAGAAGAAAATCTAGGATATGAGAATGACCTGAGAGAGCAGAGTTAAAGCACTAACAAGCCAAGAAATAAAATTATGGGCAAGGATTGTTTTCTAATTAAGTTACCGGGTTGGAACAAAAACCTGCAGCCACTGCGGCCCTCCAGGACTGGAATTGAGGACCCCTGCCTTAAGCAATGTGTAAAAGTGACACATATGGAGACCAAAAACAATTATGGCCAAAGATGTCTAAATAAAATATTAATAAATGGGATCTGATACTTATGCAGGCTGCAGACTTTGTCTTTGAGTTTGACTGTTCACTTTTTCTGCTGACAGATATCTAATTTTGTTTTACCTTTTATAATTTTTCAATAAAGATGTACACAAGAATTGCATGTGTAAAGAGGATTTACAATCCAACAACATTTATGCCATAATTTATCTGAATGGTTTTCTATGTTCTTTCAGAATAGCTCTGAGCCAGTGAAGTTAAAATTACATTTTTTGCCGTATTCATAAGCAATTCAGATTCAGAAGAAAATGAGGCAGCAGTACAAAACATCACCTTGTACTTTTTTAATAATAAGGTATATTAAGTTACTAAATTTATAGTTTTTTATTTTAGATTATTTACACACAAAAACTGCATCAAGCTTGACACTATCAAACTTTTACTTTGTTGCTTTGAGATACTTTGGCATTTTACTGCATGCCCCATTCTGTGATTGATTTTCATTTTACGCTGTTTGTAATAGAATACAAAGTGCTAGACGTACAGTGGAATTGAACATTAGAAGAATAAAATGAGTTACATTTGTCACTAAGTAGGTAAGGACTGGGTGAAACCTCTAAAATAAAATATATAAAAAGCTTAGCCAGAAATTAACAAAGAAAGAATTCTTTTCCCTATTTGGTGACTTTGCCAAATTGAAGTGATAGTTGAGTATCACAGCCATTATTGGTACAGTCAGACTTAAACTATCAAACTATTCTTACCTAAAGAAACTGTAGTCATTTTAGAATTGTACAAAATTAAGTTAACTTACCTTCTTGTTGTTCTTTGTTTTTTTCTGGATATGAATAGTCAAAATTTTCATAGATGTTTTCATCATTTTGAGACATGTTCTAGCTATTCATCTGAATTCTTGTTGCTTTCTAAAAAGTAGCAGAGCAGAACTGGAGAAGGAGGAAGTTTTTCTTTTTCCTCTCTGTATGAATATGTTTTTTAATTTATTGTGAACTCACAGCTTCTCACATACGTATAGGAAGAGGTTTGTCAACTGTACTTAAAAGTAGATGGATTTTAATTAAGTATGTCTTAGAGCACATGCAACACACATTAAAGTAGCTGTTCAACTCTCCAAGTCCTCCATCTCCGCCAAAATGAACCCAGCCTGCTATTCACTAACAAAGATTTCAGTTCCTTTGGGATGCTGGCCTTAGAGGCAGAGTTTCAAAGAAGAAGCCATACCTAAAGCTGGAAAATGAAAAGAAAAGGTTAAAATGGGCAAAATCTTCATATCACCCAGAAATAAGCTAATTAATGCCAAATATACAATAATATCAATAATAATATAAAAATAAGTTAAAGTATGAATGGCAACTTTGTTAAATGGTGCGACTCAAACCACTTACACCTTAACACCAGCAAGACCAAGGAGCTGGTGGTGGATTTTAGGAGGCCCAGGCCCCTCATGGACCCTGTGATCATCAGAGGTGACTGTGTGCAGAGGGTGCAGACCTTTAAATATCTGGGAGTGCAGCTGGATGACAAATTGGACTGGACTGCCAATACTGATGCTCTGTGTAAGAAAGGTCAGAGCAGACTATACTTTCTGAGAAGGTTGGCATCCTTCAACTTCTGCAGTAAGATGCTGCAGATGTTCTACCAGACGGTTGTGGCGAGTGCCTTCTTCTACGCGGTGGTGTGCTGGGGTGGCAGCATAAAGATGAAAGACGCCTCACGCCTGGACAAACTTGTTAAGAAGGCAGGCTCCATTGTAGGATTAAAGTTGGACAGTTTAACATCTGTGGCAGAGCGACGGGCACTAAGCAAACTCCTGTCAATCATGAAGAATCCACTGCATCCACTTAACAGGGTCATCTTCAGATAGAGGAGCAGCTTCAGCGACAGACTGCCATCACTGTCCTGCTCCACTGACAGACTGAGGAGATCGTTCCTCCCCCACACTATGCGACTCTTCAATTCCACCTGGGGGAGTAAATGCAAACATTAATTTTATTTTAATTCTTTTCATTTTTATTATTATTAATTTAATATTGTTTCTTTGTATCAGTATACTGCTGCTGGATTATGTGAATTTCCCCTTGGGATTAATAAAGTATCTATCTATCTATCTATCTATCTATCTATCTATCTATCTATCTATCTATCTATCTATCTATCTATCTATCTATCTATCTATCTATCTAATGCCATATTAGAATAAATCAAGAAAACAAAATTTGCTTGGAAGTAGTGGGGTGAAGCAAAAGAAAGATAAACTCAAAGCAAATGTGCACACATTTCACAAACCAAATCATTAAAGAAGGCAGCTCAAAAATTTTCATTCAAATCCAGTGCAGAGATGGTGGAATGGATTCAGTACTGTTTGTTTGTTTTTCTTTTCTTTTTTTTGGTTAGTGTACCGTCCCAGGAGATTGAGATCTACAGTAGTCAAAATCTTTGGGTTAAACAGTGTCTTCTCTCTGTCTTTATATTTAAAGGCTTAAACCACTAAGAAGTGACGAACTATGAATAAAACTGAGGATTTCCTCTTTCAACTATTATGAGTCACATTCTAAAAACAGAGAATTTCTAATGCCTGCTACTGTAGCTTTTATAAATTCAGCAGATGTGGTCTTAGCTTCAAAGGCTCCTTTTTTGGTGATTTGCAGACTTAGGAGAGGCTGCTATTTGTCTGAATTACTCTGTATCCTGACTTCTCGGTCATACAATCAAATAGTGTGTGTTACTGAAGAACTTACTGCTTACAAACGTTTCTTACTCTTTTGCATTAAACTCTATATCTGCCACTTGAATATAACATGAGTGATCCAGAATATCGGCTGCACTGCTTTGTAACATCTATCTCGTGAGAAGTCAGGAATATCATGCATATGATGATGAACAATGGCTGTTCATTTGTCATAACTGAGCAAGCATAAAATAAAAAAAGTGGAGCTGCATATTATGCAGCATTGATTTTGATCACCCATACTTTACAGTTATATTGCAGTGGTTTGCTAAGGTGTTCCTGATAGGCGGCCGTTTTCTAAAGCAAGACCTCAATGGTATGGTGTCTATCCAGCCAACACAGATTCCAAGGTCAGATTTTTGTGGTTAACTGATGCCTATTTGATGATTCTTAATTTTATGGACTGCTTTGCAGTAGGAATGTATTTAGTGCTTCTGTCTCACAAATCGATAATCCTGGATTTGATTCCTACACTTGGTCACTGTCTTTCGAGTTTGCACTTTCTTCCTTTGCCTATATGGGTTTAATTCTGAATACATTAGTTTGGTTAATTGTGATTACAAAATGGCCCTCGGTGTGTAATCTTGAGTAAGTCCTGTAATGGACTATTGACTTGTCTGTTTCTTGCTCTATGACTAACGCTGCTGCAATAGGCTCTGCCTACAAGAAACGATTGAGAATGTTTTGTTTTGGATTTGGATCATCAACAACAATATCAAGATAAATTATCTGAAAATGCACAGAAAAAAATAGTCTTGGGGAAAAAGTAAAAGAGTAAAAATGGTAAGGAATAGACTTCAGGATTATGTAGTGAGTTGCCGAAAATAAGAAAACAAATTTTTTGTATGTTTTCATTTTTTGACTCACCGTCCAGTTCGACAACTTAAGGAAATGTAGCAGTTTTGACTCTTGGGTGCTGTGAATGTCACATTAAGGGAGCTAATGCACCATCCAAATGGCATCTAGGCAACTCTTTTTAGTTCTTTAGTCACCTGGGTAGTAAATGAGGAGAGATTTAATTTAATTATCAGTTTTGCCTTTGACAACCCCAGTAATTACATTTTGGCAAGGCTCCTAACTTTATTTACCTTACCTTTTTCTGTTATAGAAGGCATGTCTCACTCACCATTAGACTTATGGCAAGGTAACTGAGTAACACTTGTAAGAAGGAGAATAATAAAATTTACTGATGAACACAAGGTTTATAGAAATATCCATCCATCTATCCATTATTCAGCCGCTATATCCTAACTACAGGGTCACGGGGGTCAGCTGGAGCCAATCCCAGCCAACATGGGGCGCAAGGCAGGAAACAAACCCCGGGCCGGACGCCAGCACACAGCACACCAAGCACACACTAGAGACAATTTAGGATTGCCAATAAGGAAACCCACGCAGACATGGAATGAATATGCAAACTCCACACAGGGAGGACCCAGGAAGCGAACCCGGGTATCCTAACTATGAGACAGCAGTGCTACCACTGCACCACACCCTACTTCAATCAAAGTGTTTTTAATTTAAACAATACCTTCATACAAGCATTTATTGTTCTTATTTCTTTCTTTTCTTTTTCTCCACCTTTATCTGCACTCCTCCCCAGTGAGCTTTCTCCATCCTCCACACCCAGCTCCAGGTCTCCCAAGTCGAGGGCTCTCTTTTAACTCCAGACCTAGGAGCACTTTCGGTACTTCATCTATTGCCACTGAGAAGTACTTCCAGGTCAGGCAGGACCATAATGCTCCTTGCATCATTACTAACCAAGAGTTCCCCCTGGCAGCCCCGATATATATATTGTAACAACCCGGCAGCAAGCGCTGGCGGAGTGACGCCTCATGGGTAATTTATGTAAATAGTTTGTGGGGAATTTATGGGTAATTTATAAAAAGCTTATTGTATGTCGAAATTTACGTATTGTCATTTGTGTTGTAAATAATGGTGTGTTTGTATTTAATTGGTTGGGTGGGTTTGGGTCATCGCCGTCCGGGGGTTATTTATTTTGTAAAAAGTACCAATTTATTGAAATGTGTCTTCGTGCGTGACCTTGGCAATGGCCGTGCAATAATGTTGAGCTTTTGTTTCTGACTATCTTCTGTAATAAAAAGATACAACAGGACAGAGCTGTTTTATTGCTAAGATTTAATCTAAGCAAACTACCGAGACACTCGGAGTCGTGCGGTGTATGGGGCACGAGTGTTCTCTTTCTTAAAGAGCTGGGTGCAGTTGCGTGCATAGCGCTGGCAATCCGGTAGCCGACAGCTTCGGAGAGGTGCACGGCAGAGTTCGGCTAGAAATCTTTAAAGACTCCTCCACGGGTCGCTACATTGGTGTCAGAAGTGGGAGACCAGGCTGTTTAGAAGACGCCGTCATGGAACAGAGTCTTGAAGAAATAGAGCGTGCCATCTCGGAAAATAGCGTTATGTTGGAGCGCCTGATCAGCAGAACTGCACGGAGAAAAAGGACAAACTGGCCTGAGGGTGCCAGTATTCCCGGACAGTGTTGCGATCTTCTAGCACGGCGGAATGAACCTGTAGCTGCCGCAAGCGACACCCCAAATCACCAGTCGGCGGTCCTCCCCACACGGTCACCCGCTAGGCTGCCACGATACAGCGGGTTGGCCGCCCTGGAGCCATACCTTGCACAAGTGGATCTGGCTGCTCTTCACAATGGTTGGAGCTGCGAGGAAGCTGCAACACACTTGGCCCTTGCCTTGGAGGGTCCCGCACTTCAGGTACTCATCGACCTGCCGCCTGAGGAGTGTCGTGATCTTCAGGCCCTCACCGATGCTCTCACCCGTCGCTTTGGACAGAGAACCTCAGCGGAACACAGCAGGGAGGAGCTGACTAACCGACGTCGGCGTGAGGGTGAGAGTGTGGGAGCATTTGCAGCTGACATCAGGGTCTATGCACGGAAAGGTTACCCTACTTTCTCGACAGCAGCAAGGGAAGAACTCAGTCTTCATGCTTTCCTGCGGGGCCTTGCACCAGAGCGTCTCCGTCAGCATGTCTGTCTGTTGTCGCCCAGACATTTGAGTGAGGCACTACGGGAGGCTGAACGGGCTGAAGAGGTACTACAGTTTGGGTCTCCGGCACGTCAATCATCACGCCCAAGCCGGCTACCGAGAGCAGTTGAGCGCGTGGTAGAAAGGGGCCCCGCCTGAGGTTGTGGAGGTCAGTGGCGCCCAGCCATCATCAATTCCCGACAGAGACAAAGATCGGACCGCTGTTTCCGATCACGGAGAACCAGGGCATTTTGCCAGGGACTGCCCTGCTCCAAGTCCCCTGCCTCGTACAACATCACCTTCGGGAAACGACTTCGGAGTGAGGCCGTGAGGGGACCCTCGCTCCATTTTCAGCATCCCTCCGCAATGACTGCCCTAAAGTGGGGCTGTGGGTTTTCAGGTGGACTATACCTAGACTGCATTATAGGCGGACGGCCATGCAGTGCCTTAGTGGACACGGGGTCCACTATTTGTCTATTACAGAGAGGAGTGTTGCCCAAACAGCTGGTCCTCTTCCAAAGACTGGACTCCTTCTAACATCGAACTGCGCGTTACGGGTGAGCGGACAAAAATGCCGGAAAGAAACTATTGACTGTAGTAGTAGGGACGAGCCAGACCAGCCACGAATTCTGGCTCGCGGACATTAAAGACAAATGCATAATTGGGTTAGACTTGCTGGCCCACTGGGGAGCATGTGTTGATGTGTCCAGGGCCATCCTCTGCGTAGGTAATGAGACTGTGTCGCTCCAATCGGGCTGGAATCGTCCTGGAAGGGCTGTTAGCTTGGATTTGCCTGGACACCACGGCTCACCGGCTCCCGACCGTTGTTCGGAAGATGCAGGGACTGAAGAGGACCCCAGGAGAGTATTGCAGCTCAGACCAGTGCTCCCCAACGGTTTTCCTCACACGACCACCCATCCACTGAGACGGTTGCTGCTGTGGAGGAATGGGCCATCAAGTGGTGAACAGCTGAGCACGCCACAGCAGGAGCAACTCCAGAAAGTATTGAACGACTTTGTGGACATTTTGCGGCTCGAGAAGAGGACTGCACCAGAACCTCGTTAGTCAAACACCACATTGACACTGGCCACGCCGCCCCATTCGGTTGCGCCCCACGATTGCCTCTTGCAAACGCCAAGCTGCGAAGAATTGATTCGCGAGATGGTAACCAACGACATCATTGAGCCTTCGGACAGTCCCTGGGCGCACCCATGGTCATGGTGCGGAAGAAAGCGGGGTTGGCGCCTTGTGTGGACTTTAAGTAAATTAAATGCAGTCACTCGAAAAGACTCTTACCCATTGCCTCGCATCGATGATGCATTGGACTATGTGGCTGGATCCCGTTGGTTCAGCACTTTGGACTTGCGCAGTGGATATTGGCAGGTAGAACTGGCAGCAGAGGACCGACCCAAAACTGCATTCACCATCGGACAAGGGCTGTGGCAGTTTAAGGTAATGCCGTTTGGACTTTGTAATGCGCCGGCCACTTTTGAAAGACTAATGGAGCGGGTCCTAAAAGACATTCCCCGAACCCGTTGTGTGGTCTATTTAGATGACCTGCTGATTCATGCCAGAGACTTTGACCAGGCGGTGCACAATTTAAGGGAGGTCCTGACCGCCATTAGTAGCGCCGGGTTGCGGTTAAACCCTGAGAAATGCAATCTTCTCGCCTGACAGACTCAGTTTCTAGGGCACGTAATCAGCGAGAGTGGGGTGGCTACAGACCCCGCGAAGGTGACTGCCGTGAGCAACTGGCCCCACCAGCCAATATCACTGAACTGCGGAGCTTTTGGGTTTAGCCTCCTACTACGAAGATTCGTAAAAACTTTGCAACCATTGCCAGCCCTTTGCACCGACTAACGAGTAAGGGCCAACAGTTTGGGTGGACGGAGGACTGCACAGCCGCCTTCCAACAGTTAAAGGCTGCCCTCGTCAGCGCGCCTGTCCTGGCGTACCCTGACCCCAACCAACCTTTTGTGGTGGACACTGGCGCTAGCAATGTGGGGATTGGGGCCGTGCTCTCACAGAAGGGGGAGGCTGGAGAAAGAGTGATAGCTTATTACAGCTGCAGCCTCAGTCGACGGAGAGGAATTACTGTGTCACTTTCGGCGGGAACTGTTGGCAGTGATCCTAGCGTGCGGCACTTTCGGCCCTACCTATTGGGCACTAGGTTCACACTGCGGACTGACCATGCTAGCCTCACCTGGATGTTGAATTTCCGGGCAACCAGAGGGCCAGGTGGCAAGGTGGATGGAGATTCTACAGAATATGACTTTGAGATACAGCACCGACGGGGCGGCAGCATGCCAATGCTGATGCCCTCTCCAGGCGTCCATGCCTCAGCAATGAATGTCGATATTGCCGCCGACAGGAAGAACGGGGGCTGGGGCCATCGTCAGCATCCGCGAGGATAGATGACACTGTTGGAGTAGGGGAGCCGTACACTATTGACCAATTGAGGCAGTTACAGGCTGACGATCAAGCACTAGAAAGGTAAAGGGCTGGTTGGAGACACAAGAACGTCCCGACTGGCAAACCGTGTCGTCACAGGGGCCTGAACTCAAAATACTCCACTCTCAGTTGGGCAACTTGGAGTTGCGATGGCGTAATCTACAGGCGGTGGCAAGCACCGGGGAGAATTGACCGACTACAACTACTGGTTCCCCAGGCTTTGCGCGCGAGGTCCTCCGATGGGTCCGCGGGCGGCTGGATCCGGACACTACGGGAACGCTAAGACAGTGCGTCGACTACGGCAGCGGTTTTATTGGCCGGTGTCGGCAAGGCAGAGCTACACGTCCACTGCTGTGACGTCTGCACTGCACAAAAGGACCTGGTCAACGTTCTCACGCGCCATTGCAACAATACCTGGTCGGGGCACCCATGGAGAGAATTGGCGTGGACATACTGGGTCCTTTTCCTGTAACGGAAGCGGAAATCGCTACGTTTTGGTAGCAATGGACTACTTTACCAAATGGCCAGAGGCGTATGCAGTTCCGGATCAGAGTGCCTCCACAGCTGCTCAAAAACTCGTGGATGAAATGTTCACTCGATTTGGAGTTCCGGACGAGCTCCACAGCGATCAGGGGCGGAACTTTGAGAGCCGTTTGTTCAGGGAGGTGTGTCAGCGACTGGGGGTGAAAAAGACCCGGACCACCCCCCTTCACCCACAAAGTGATGGATTGGTCGGCGATTTAATGCACCCTGGCCACTCAACTGGCAATTCTGACCAGTCAACACCAGCGGGACTGGGACCAACATTTGCCTTTGGTCCTATGGGCATATCGGACAGCAGTGCAGGAGTCGAGCCAATGCACGCCAGCGGGCTGATGTTTGGAAGGGAACTTCATGCGCCGGTGGAATTAGTGTTTGGCTCACCCCCTGAGCCTGAGATTATTGGTGGGCCCGAAATGGATTATTTTAGACGGCTAAAAGAGCGGCTGGACACCGTTCATCGACTGGCCAGGGAGGCCCTGGAGGGAGCTGGAGCGCCAAAAGCGGGCTTACGACTCACGGGCTCATGGCCCACGCTGAAGCCAGGGACAAAGTGTGGGTATTTTGCCCAAGCGGAAACGGGATTGTCCCCAAAACTAGCCCACCATTGGCAAGGACCGGGAGAAATATTGGACAAAATATCGGAGGTAGTTTTCGAGTCGAATGCCTGGGCGAGGCAGGCGGGTGGTGCTGCACAAGGACCGTTTAGCACCATACCACCCACTGGCCCCAGAACAACAACAACTCGAAAATACAAGCGGTTCTCCAACCTCCACCCCCGGCACCGAGTCAGACATTGACAGGACTGAGCCCGACACAGTGATGGCACATCCGGCAGGACAAAGCGTATCCGTCGGCGGCCAGGACATTTCACGTGATTTTATCTGTGATGAGTAGGGTTGTGGGGACACTAACCCTCTTAGGAGGGCTGTGTAACAACCCGGCAGCAAGCGCTGGCGGAGTGGCGCCTCATGGGTAATTTATGTAAATAGTTTGTGGGGAATTTATGGGTAATTTATAAAAAGCTTATTGTATGTCGAATTTACGTATTGTCATTTGTGTTGTAAATAATGGTGTGTTTGTATTTAATTGGTTGGGTGGGTTTGGGTCATCGCCGTCCGGGGGTTATTTATTTTGTAAAAAGTACCAATTTATTGAAATGTGTCTTGCGTGACCTTGGCAATGGCGTGCAATAATGTTGAGCTTTTGTTTCTGACTATCTTCTGTAATAAAAGATACAACAGGACAGAGCTGTTTTATTGCTAAGATTTAATCTAAGCAAACTACCGAGACACTTTCGAGTCGTGCGTGTATGGGGCACGAGTGTTCTCTTTCTTAAAGAGCTGGGTGCAGTTGCGTGCATAACGCTGGCAATCCGCTAGCCGACAGCTTCGAGAGGTGCGGCAGAGTTTCGCTCGAAATCTTTAAAGACTCGTCCCACGGTCGAATATAATATATATATATATATATATATATATATATATATATATATATATATATATATATATATATATATATATATATTTGGCACCAAAAATAGTTTTACCAAACCAAGTCTTTAAAGATGATGTCTGATGTTGTGTGGAGTTGCTGATTTTGTTGATACCCTGGGTTTACACAGAGGATTCTTCTTGCACTGGATTGCACTCTTTCTTTTTCCTGCATAAGGCTATGCTTGAGGTGTTCTGTGATGCTGCTTTCTCACCTTCCTTTCTTCTGTGACTTCTGCATTACTCTTTCTGGGGTTTAGATGCTGAAGTTTCTTTCTTTTTTTTTTTTTTTATTTATTAATTTTATTACAATCAATACATAGCAATCAAGTTTTACAAAAAAAGAATTATGCTAAGAACAGATCGATCCCCACCCTTGAGAGAGAGCAAGCCAAACGGTGTAAAATTTAAGGCTTGTAAAAATACCTAAATCAACAAATTCTCTGTGCTTTATAAACATTTCAAAATATTACTGATTAGATCCTGCCATGTTTTGAAAAAGTCTGCACAGATCCTCTAACTGAGTATTTGATTTTTCCTTTTAAATAATATAACACATCAGTTTCCCACTGACTTAAAAGAGGAGAGTTTGGGTTCTTCCAGTTTATCAGAATAAGTCTGCGTGCCAACAGTGTAGTGAATGCAATCACAATTTGTTTGTCTTTCTCCACTTTAAGACCCTCTGGAAGAACCCCAAACACAGCTGTTAATGGGTTAGGAGGGATTGTGAGTCCAAGACTGTCTGAGAGGTAATTAAAATTTTTGTCCAGAATAATGTTAATTTGGTGCAGGCCCAGAACATGTGACCTAGTGAGGCTGGGGCTTGGTTGCAACGTTCGCAGGTTGGATCATGCCCTGGAAACATTTTGGAGAGTTTTAGTTGAGACAGATGTGCTCGATATATAATTTTGAGTTGTATAATTGTATGCTTTGCATATGGAGCTTGAGTGAATTCTCTGCATTGCTACTTTCCACTCCTTTTCTGATATATTAATTGAGAGGTCATTTTCCCAGTGTCCTCTTGGATCTTTGAAAGGAAGGGATTGTAAAAGGATTTTATATATTGTAGAGATGGAGTCTAACTCCTTGAAATTGAGCAATAATTTTTCCAGCGTGGATGAGGGTGCAAGATGAGGAAAATCTGGAAGGTTCTGTTTAACAAAGTTCCTGATTTGAAGATAGTGAAAGAAATTTGTAGCTGGAATGTTAAATTTGGAATGTAATTGTTCATAGGATGCAAAGGCGTTGTCTATATAAAGATCTCTAAGCAAGTTAATTCCAAATTTTTCCAGATATTAAAAACTGCATATGTTTGTGAGGTTGAAAGAGGTGGTTCTTTTGCAGGGTGCCACAGAAAGAAGCTTCTCCGTCTTAAAATGCTTTCTACATTGGTTCCAGATTCTAAGTGAGTGGAGCACAATTGGGTTATTAGTGTATTGCCGATAGCGTGTGTTTATTGGAGCACAGAGCAAGGAATACAAAGAAGTACTGCAGGATTTTACTTCTATTGCGGTCCATGCCTGTGTATGTTCTTCTATTTGTGTCCAGGTTCTTATCGACTGTATATTTGCGCCCAGTAATAAAACTGGAAGTTAGGTAGAGCCATGCCGCCTTCTGCCTTTTGTCTTTGTAGGGTCGCTCTTTTGATGCGTGGATGTTTAGAATTCCAAATAAATGAGGTTATTGTTGAATCTAATTGCTTAAAGAACGATTTATTAATGTATATTGGTATGTTTTGAAATAAAAAGGAGCTTAGGAAGAATATTCATCTTAACAGTGTTAATTCTTCCAGCTAGTGTGAGATGAAGGGTTGACCATCTATGCAAGTCTTGTTTAATTTTTTCCATGCAGGCGACAAATTTTGTTGATAAGAGCTTTATGTTTACTTGTGATGTTTACCCGAGGTATTTAAACTGTTCTGCAATGATAAAAGGAAGGGTGTCTAATCTAATATTATATGCTTGAGAATTCACGGAAAGAGTACACTTTTATTCAGATTAATTCTGAGACCAGAGAGCTTTTGAAATTCTGTGAGTGCTGCTAAGACTGCAGGCACAGAATTTTCTGGATCCGATATATACAGTACCATGTCATCTGCATATAATGAGATTTTCTGTTCCAGTCCTTCTCTGCTAATCCCCTTTATCTGATCAGTATTTCGACAATGTATTGCCAGTGGTTCAATGGCAATTGCAAACAGCAGTGGTGACAAAGGGCATCCTTGTCTTGTGCCACGTTCTAGTTTAAAGTAGTCTGAGCAAATGTTATTGATGCAAACTGAAGCTTCTGGGTTAGTATACAGTAATTTAATCCATGCACAAATGTTGGGCCAAACCCAAACTTCTCCAAAATAGTAAAAGGTATTTCCATTCAATCATGTCGAATGCCTTTTCTGCATCCAATGATAATAATATTTCTGGGGTGTTTGATTTAGTTGGTGAGTATATTACATTAAACAGGCTCGAAGATTTGAAGCTAAGTGTCGGCCCCTAATAAATCCAGTTTGGTCTTGTGATATTACTGAGGGAGCACTTTCTCCATCCTTCTAGCTATGATTTTAGAGAGTATTTTAACGTCGTTATTCAGAAGTGAAATTGGTCTGTATGATGCACATTGTAATAAGTCCTTATTTTGTTTTGGAAAGACAGTGATTAGTGCTTGGCGAAAGGTTTGTGGAAGAGATTGGTTATCTCTGGCTTCTGTAAATGTTGCTAATAGGAGGGAGCTAGCTGAGCGGAGAATTTCTTGTAAAACTCTGCAGGGTAGCCGTCAGGGCCTGCTGCTTTTCCACCTTGGAGTGACTTTATAGCATCCAGTAATTCTGATAATGACAGAGGTTTATCGAGTTCCTCCACACTAAAAGCGTCAATTTGTGGTATCTGTAATGTATCCAGAAATGCATTAGATTGTATATTGTCTTCTTTAAACTCAGTAGTATATAGGGATTTATAGTAGTCTCTAAAAGTGTACATTATATTTTTGTGTTCGATGATTTTATCTCCGTTAGTGTTAGTAATTACGAGATTGCGTTGCATACATCTTGCTTGTGAATTTGTTGCGCTAAAAGCTTATTAGCTTTCTCTCCATGTTCATAATAATGATGTCTGGATTTGTAAATTAGTTGTTCAGTTTCTTTAGTTGTCAAGAGGTTTAATTCTGAATGTAGAGCCTGCCTCCTCTTATGTAGAGTCTCGCTTGGTAGTCTGGCATGTTCTTCATCTATTTTAGTAATTTCGCTTTTATCTCTGCTACTTTCTTCGCTTGGATTTCTTTCTGTGGGAAAGATATGAGATAATCTGTCCTCTTAAGAAGGCCTTAAGAGTTTCCCAGAGTATTCCTGCAGAGATCTCAGGGGATGTATTTGTCTCTAGAAAGAATTCATTTGTTTGGATATAAATTCAGTACAATTCTCGTCAGCTAATAGAAGCGGATTGAGGCCATCTGGGGTGAGTGTATGGGGCTTAGTAATTTCAGCTCCAAGATCTTGGAGCATGGTCTGAAATAACAATAGCATCGTATTTACAAGATTTAATCTTAGGCAAGAAGTTATTATCTATAAAGAAGTAATCAATCCTTGAGTAGCAATGATGTACTGGTGAGTAGAAAGAATATGTTCTTGAATTTGGGTTTAAAATCCTCCAGGGATCTGATAAGTTGTGATCAGTTATAAACTTTGTAATTATCTTTGCGGTGTTAGTTGCGTTCCCCTGTGGAGGAAGTCTTATCTAAAAGTGGATTTAGAACACAATTAAAGTCCCCAGCCATTATAAGTTTATGAGTGTTCAGATTGGGAATGGATGCAAATAAATTTTGTATAAATTCCTTATCATCAACATTAGGTGCATAAACATTTATCAAAATCATTTTACAGTTAGATAAGTCTCCCATGACCATCACATATCTCCCTTCAGGATCCAATACTACATCTGATGCTACAAATGGTACTGTTCTATGTATGAGAATTCCCACCCCTCTAGTTTTCTTTGTAAAACTAGAATGGAACATTTGGCCAGTCCAGTCTTTTGCAGCGGAACTGATCCTTACTTAGTAAGTGGGTTTCCTGTAAAAATACTATTTTAGCATTTAGACCTGTTAGGTGAGAAAGTACTTTCTTTCTCTTTAATTCGTGATTCAGGCCTTTAACATTCCAGCTTACGAAGTTAACTGTCCCATCATGGAGACACTGATTCTGAGTTTTTGATGTCATTTTATAGTCTTAACTGGAAGTGAAATAGTTTAGGTCTTAATTTCCTATTCCCCAAGAGTTGTTGCCATGCAGCTTATTATTACGTTGATAGTTATAATTATAAAGATTGAGATGATAGATTAGATATAGATCAAGCCTGCTCTCTTTCTCTTCCCCTTAACCCCCACCCTCCCTTTTTGCCTCCCCAGGTGAGGCTAAAACCCACTTCACAGTCCCAGTCCTCTGACATACCCAGAGACAGAGCACGTCCAAAGCACATCAAGCCCCCATGCAGTGGCTTTAAGGTTAAAAGATAGAGATATCTGTTACCAATATAGTCTTTAAAAGAGGAAAAAAAAAAAAGAAAAGAATTTTGCACTTAATATATATATATATATCTTCAGCAATTTTAGTGCATTAAGATGATACCCCAGATAATAAACCCAGGTGATGGTGTTAAAGATGTGTCCAAAACAAGCATAACAAGTCTTAATGCAGTAATAGCAATAACAGTAAACCAAGGGTATGATATTGAACAGTCTCATTTAGGGTACTCATGAAATAATTAGAAAAGAAAAAGAGGAGGAAAACGTAATTAAGCACAATAAAACATAAACATTTAGCCCTAGTAATACTAAGTAATAATAAGTAATAAGTAAGTAATAATAATAATAAGTAAGTAATAATAAGAATATGAGAATATATGCTGATAAAAAACCCGTATTTTAAAACAAATAGATCAGACAGTAGATTATTAATCCTAGCTTTATCATTTACCGCCATGACTCACAATTATGTATCAGAATAGTCCGGGATCAGCTTTCTTAATTCATTTTCTGCTTCCTCCTTGCTAGCGAAAACATAGAAATGACCCTGCCATTCCACTTTCAGTTTTGCGGATACAGGAGGCGTATTTGACATTGGCTTGCCGTAGCAGCTGTTTAATATTATAGAAGGCTGCGTTTAATAGCTGTTGCTGGAGAGAAGTCAGGGAAGACGAATGTGGCTATTTTCATATATAATATCTTCCTTTTTTCTGAGGAGTTCCATCACCTCTAACTTAAATGATAATCGTTCAAAACGAACTATAAAAGATCTTGGTCGGGTCTGACGGTGTTTGATCAGCGCTGTAAGCGCTGCTATCTCAGATTCTGCTTTAAAGTCGCCCCGATTATTTTAGAAAAAGTTCAGTTGCGAATTTCACAGGGTTTAAACTTTCGATTCTCCGGCAGGCCTTCAATTCTGACATTATACCTTCTACTCCCATCTTCTAAAGCAGCCAGTCTGTCTCCAAGTTTTTCTCGAGTTTTTACATTCCGAACTGACATTTACTGCTCTTTCCTCGGCACTGGCAGCTAGATGTTCGGCCATTTCGATCCGATTCGTGAATGTCTCATTAAGATGCTCCAATTGATCAGCAAGCGTGCTCAGTTTAACCGAGTTTTTCTCAATGCGCTCTTCAATTTTACCCAGCACCTGTCGAAGTTCAAGTTGTACCTCTTGACGCAGCCTTTCATTTGCCTGTTGGATTTCCTGTCGCAGCCATTCATTGGCCTGTTTCATCTCCTGTTTCAGTCTCTCATGTGCCTTTGCCGTTGCTTTCTCATTAGCCTTCTCGCTTTTCTTTATATCTTGCGTGAGCTCAGCGAGCAACACTTTCAGTTCAGATAGCTCAAATGTGCCTTCTTGTACCGTAGATGAAGCAGCAGACTCTGCTGAAGCGGTGTCCCGCTGCTCCAGTCCCGCGTAATTGCGTAACTGAAGCCGCGGACCCCCCTGCCTTTTCCAGTTTCAGGTAATCCTCTCCAATCGGCGAGCTATCCACATCTGCACTCACGATCGCACCTTCGCTCCCCTTTTCGCTCTCAGCCGGCGATGTAGCGGACCGTGGTCCCGAGGAGTCTGTACTTTCGCCCATCTGATCCAGGTCTGTCTCTGAGAGGCCGTATCTCGAACTAGGGCTTGCTGATCGCAGCTTGGATGTAGCTTTAGTCTTCGATTCTTTCGGACCCCCCTTCTTGTTGGCCATGTTTATATGTGTTTACATATACTGTAGCGGTCCCTCTCGGGTTGAATAAATACAGGATATCTCAGAATAATAAGCAAATAATATGAAAAATAGCACCACTGCTAGCGGAGCTCCACTTCAGACGTCCATCTCTCGCATCGGACGAGAAGTTTCTTTCTTGAAGAAATGACTGCTTCTTAGCAGACTAGATATCAGCTTTCATGTTTATCAGCTTTCTGGTTTCAGGGAGAGATTTTAAAAGGTCATTTTACAGATTGAGAGCACAGTTTTCCACTGGAGCCCTAGAGAGGGGATCCTGAGGAAGTCTCCAGGGAGTTCTAATAAGAATGTCTAGATTAAATCCCTAGATGGGATAAGTGTAACTGGTTTATGAAGAAAGGTGGAACCTTATGATTAGATTAAAGTCATTTCCAGTGACTTCTCATAGTGAGTTGTTCTGCCCATTCCAGTTGCCATCCCTTAAATTACAGGTCTTTGTTTTTTGTTATTTTGTGCCTTCTAATTCAGAACATTTGCAGAGAAGCCTCTGCAAAGATGTCTGTGCAAGTCTTATTTACATCTTTGTTATCAGATGAAGTACAGGCTGGCCCAGATGCGAAGAGATCTGTCACTTAGTGTGAAATAGAAGCTGTGGAAAGGTGAAACTGGGCATCTGCATCCCTTTCCTGTTAAATCTGCTTTCTTTTTAGGCCTGTGGCATGCCTGAGGTGCTAAAATTTTGCATATACCATTTGGCCTGTTAATTTCCTTTTTGACTTTTTATGTCATCATTGTGTCAGCTCAGTCTGCCAGCCCACAACCAAATTCCAAGTACTTACAGGTTGTCTTCACAACTTGCCCACTCCCTACTGTCATATAAACGAGTCCAAGACATTATAAAGGTTTGGGGCAGCCACCCGTATATTGTTTTTCCCAGCTGCAAATGGGTTTTCTTATCAAAGAAACGATGTGCATCTCAAAGAGTCCAAAACAGAACTGACTATAGTAGCCCAAGATGGAGGCTTTAAAGGTCTTGAGAGGAAGTGACGTCAAAGGGACTGGAACCAGAAGTGACATCATCAAAGGGGCCGGCTTAGAAAGTGACGTCTTCACTGGCGCCGGAACCTTGCAGGATTTCCTAGGAAAAGTCTGTAGGGAACTGAGAAAGACAGTCAGTGCACTCCGCTGCCCCCTGGTCGGATGTTTTATTACAATTACTCGAGCCCTTTAGCTTCCTCCTACTCACACGTGTGTGACAAGGCCCCCCCCCCTCAACCCAGACCCATCGGCTCAGGCGTCCTGCAACGAGAGGTCGTGGGCACGAGAGAGAGCATCAGCGTTGGCATGGAGAGAACCCTTACGATGAATAAGCGAAAACTTGTACGGTTGAATGGTCAAGAAACCACCTAGTGACCCGTGGATTTGACTCCTTGTGAAGGGCCATCCACTGTAAAGGAGCATGATCCATCCCCAGAGTGAACTCCCGGCCCAAGAGGTAGTACCTCAACTGCGTAATCGCCCATTTGATCGCAAGGGCTTCTCTCTCCACCGCTGCATACCTGGTCTCTCGATCCAACAGTTTCCGGCTCAGGTACATGATGGGGTGTTCAACACCATCGACGCTTTGGCTCAGCACTGCACCCAGGCCTGTGTCCGCGTCCGTCTGGAGAATAAAAGGGAGAGAAAAATTAGGAGCTTTTAATATTGGTGCTGACGTAAGAGCCTGTTTTAAGTCACTAAATGCAGCGTCCGCCTTGTCAGTCCATACCAAATGATTAGGAGCCCTCTTCTTTGTAAGATCAGTCAAGGGCGCCGCTCTCTCTGAAAACCGAGGTACAAACCGGCGGTAGCACCCGGCCAACCCGAGAAAGGCTTGGACCTGCCTCTTGGTTTTCGGATGGGACCATTTAACAATGGCATCTATTTTTAAACACTGTGGTTCCACAGTACCCCAACCCACCAGGTAGCCCAAATATTTAGCTTCTTTCAATCCAAAGAAACATTTCTTGGGATTAATACAAAGCCTGGCTTCTCCTAGTGTCTGCAATATAGCAGTGACCTGCTGTATGTTTTCTTTCCATGTGCTGGAATAGATGACTACGTCATCCAGATAGGCAGCACTTTACGCATTATGGGGTTGGAGCACTTTGTCCACCAGACGCTGAAAAGTCGCAGGAGCCCCGTGTAACCCGAATGGAAGAACACAATACTGCCATTGTCCGCTAGGAGTGCTGAACGCGGTCTTGACCTTCACGGAGTCCGTTAAAGGAATCTGCCAGTACCCCTTTGTCATGTCAAGCGTGGTCAAAAATTCAGCTTGTCCAAGTCTCTCGAGGAGGTCATCCACGCGAGGCATGGGATAAGCATCAAAAAGGGAGACCTGGTTAAGTTGACGGAAGTCATTGCAAAACCTCCAACTGCCGTCAGGCTTACTAACTAAGACAATTGGGCTGGACCAGGGACTAAAACTTTCCTCAATCACTCCTAGTTCCAGCTTCACTTCTGCTTTCTTTGCATCAGGAAGTCTATAGGGGTGCTCTCGGACTATAACCCCTGGTTCAGTCACTATGTCGTGCGCAATCAGAGAGGTCCGTCCGGGTTTTCACTCACCACCTCTGAGACGGACAGGATGGCTGATTCCAGCTCCCGTCTTTGTCTATAGGTTAATTCCTCGCCGAAATTAAGGGTGTCTATGTGAGCAAAGAATGAGCAGGGCTGAGCGGAGGAGGGATCTGGCTCCCTTTCCTTCCACAGCTTCAGCAAGTTCACATGATAAACCCACTCAGTTGGTCTACAATTGGGTTGTTTCACCAAATAGTCGACCAACCCTTTTCTCTCCTTAATTTCATAAGGGCCTTGCCAATGGGCGAGTAATTTAGAATGAGAGGTGGGAATTAATACCATGACATGATCCCCCGGCTGGAATTCTCGGAGTGTTGTGCCATGATCGTAATAACGGGCCTGTGCTGCTTGTGCCTCTTTCATATGACTTTTTAAAATAGGTCAAATTTTTTCAAATCTGTCGCATAACTGAGTGATATATTCCAAAATATTTGTACAGGGAAGAGCCTCTCCTTCCTAACCTTCTTCCAAAATATCCAATATACCTCGGGGTTGTCATCCGTATAACAATTCGAAAGGAGAGAACCCCGTAGAGAACGAGGGGGAGGAGTTGATCCCTCTCTGTTTGAGAGTCTGATTAAACCTCTCCACCAGACCGTCGGTTTGAGGATGATACACCGCGGTCTTTAAGTGCTTTATTTTCAGTAACTTGGCTGCTTTCCTGAACATCTCAGAGGTAAAACGTGTTTCTTGGTCCGTTAGGACTTCTTTAGGAATTCCAGCACGCGCAAATACTCCTACTAGTTCCCTTGCGATTGCTTTAGATGTAGCTGAGCGCAAGGGAACAGCTTCTGGATATCGGGTCGCATAGTCCACGAGGATTAATATATATTTATGTCCTCGGGCTGAGGGCTCCAAGGATCCTACAATATCGACCCCGATTCGTTTAAAGGGGACATCAATTAAGGGAAGGGGAATGAGAGGAGCACGGTCCTTCTTAGGAATTTGCCGCAATTGACATTCTGGACAAGACATGCAAAAACGGCGAACCTCCTCGTTAATTCCCGGCCAATGAAATCTGAGCTTAATCCGCTCTAAAGTTTTTTCGGAGCTTAAATGGCCTCCAAGGATGTAAGCGTGAGCTAATTCACAAACCTGCCGCCGGTAAGTTTGTGGCAGAATTAACAGTTTCCGAACCTCCGCCCCATGTTCCGCGACCCGATATAATAGATCATTTTCTATTACAAAGTGAGGTCCTTGTGGCATGGGCTGATGTGTGCGTTGGCCGTTGACAAGGACTACTGCATTTTTTGCAAATTTTAGGAGTCATCGTTCCACTGCTCCCTTTTAAAAGAAGCCAGTGTTTGTTTAAACTGAAAGTAAATGTCAAAGAGAGGGATTCCTCCCGACTCGTCGAGGCGCGGGTGGATGACGTATTCGCCTGCAACGGACCAGGAATCTCCCCGTCGTCCTCGTGGGCTTCCGTATCTCTCTCCGCCGGCTGTGTACACGGCGTGGAGACAGCTTGAGACGAGCTATCCCCATCTACAATGAGGCCTAAGTTTTTATCAGGAGTAGTCAATAGTTTACCGCATTTATTTTCTGATCAGTCCCGTCCTAGAATCGCTGAGAAGGAAGGATTAGGGTGGATCGCCATGGGATGTTTTTTTAGCGTTCCTCCCTGACTCACGAAACACAGGGCGGTGTTGTACATCCGGAGGTCTCCGTGAATGCATTTAATACTGGTCTTTTTTTTAATTCTCTGTCGTGGTAAAACATATCGGCAATCAACAATGGAAATGTTGCTGCCGGAATCAAACAGGGCAAGAAGTTTATAACCATTAATGACTACAAATCCTGTATTTGAACACATCAGGGGGTTGGCAAGAGCACACAAACCATCTCCCCCCCTCCACCTACATCCCGCCTCGCTCCCGGGTAGGTTGTACGCCCGGTGGCCTGGGAACTCAGAAACAGGCTCCGATGTATGTGTAAGAGACTTCTTCAGTAGAACGTGATCTAGAACGTGGCTTGGGTGTTTTCAAGAGCTTTATAAGCTCTTCCATTGAATGGAATTCACCCCAGTCCGGCTGGGCAAAGTTTTTAGGTAGGCCTTTTAAAAAGAGGAAACAGGCTACCTGTTGCACTATCTGGCAGGTGGTTAATTTTTTAACATATAAAGCATTAAACGGCCAAGGTCCAGCTTACTTGTCTGAACTTATCATGACTTACAAACCTGAGCGCACATTAAGATCTCAAGATGCCGGTCTGCTTAGGATTCCAAGGATTAATAAAATAACAGTGGGAGGTCGAGCTTTTAGTTACAGGGCCCCTAAACTGTGGAATGGTCTTCCTGCTTCCATAAGAGATGCCCCCTTGGTCTCAGCCTTTAAATCCCGGCTGAAGGCTCACTACTTCAGTTTAGCATATCCTGACTAGAGCTGCTGATTAACTGTACATACTGCATCTCTGTTGTTAGTCATTAGCACTATAACATAAGTAACATGAATAATTATATTTGAATACTAACCCTCACCTATTCTGTTTCTTTTCTCGGTACCCAAATGTGGCCATTGGTGCAACGGCCCACCTGCCAAGTTGTTTGCCTGCCTATGGTAAAGTCATCCCTGATGGAGGATCACAGGAATCATGGGAAAGAGGGGTCCTTTCATCGGAGCAATGTTTCAGCCGTGGCATGGCCAAATGGAGATACAGCTAGATGGATGAGGTCTCCAGGACTCTAAAAATATCGAAACCTAATTATGTCATATCATCTACTGTTAAACCGTAATTCTAAAATTTTTATTATGCTATCTTAAGGAATTGTTATGTTGTATATATTGTAATGTATTGACCCCCTACTTTTGACACCCACTGCACGCCCAACCTACCTGGAAAGGGGTCTCTCTTTGAACTGCCTTTCCCGAGGTTTCTTCCATTTTTCCTACAAGGTTTTTATTGGGAGTTTTTCCTTGTCTTCTCAGAGAGTCAAGGCTGGGGGCTGTCAAAAGGCAGGGCCTGTTAAAGCCCATTGCGGCACTTCCTGTGTGATTTTGGGCTATACAAAAATAAACTGTATTGTATTGTATTGTATTGTAATTCAAATGGCCTTAGCCACGCAGCCACCTGCTCCCAGAGGGTCATAGCCTGCTCCTGGACTGATCTCTCTGGATCAAGTGTCCAGTTTTTTATTATTTTCACCTGCTGGACTGGGGATAGCCCATATTTATCTGGGACCTTAGTCCCAATGGGTGGCTCAGCTCTCTCCTCCGAGAGAACATAATAAGCCCTTTTTGTTTCATCCCCAGAAACCAGCCTTCGCCTGTATGTCCCCCTCACAGTCTCCATTTGGTAAGTTAAACGCCCGGAGTTGTATTTGAGGAGCGGAGCCTGTACTGAGTCCTTCCTGACCCCCAAACGCTCCCCCCACCCGGAAACTCGGCCGCGGTACTTTCCTTTCCTGTGCTGCCCCCATATAGATCAGTTAACATCAAATGTAAACGTGGAAAACAATTTAGATCAGCTAACATCACATTATAATATGACCTTGAGAGGTGCTCTGGATGCATTGTCCCTTGTTTAATGAGAACACTAGAGATCTTAAATTAGAGTGTGGAAAACTGGTGTACAGATGGAGAATAAAAAGCTACAGGTCTTTGAAGTTGCATGGACAGAGAGTGCTAGAAAATATAAAAAAGCTCTCTTTAAAGCTCGCTCAGAATACTACTGTATTCTAAAATAATAGATAACAATAATAATAATCATTGTGTACTGTTTAGAACAGTGGCTAATTTAACAAATGGGAATTCAGATCTACAATGCAAAATACAAAGGATATTAACAGTACAGATTTTATGAACTTATTTAATGAAACAATTAAAAATATAACATCCTAGATCTCAGCATTACAGGGGAAACTGCATGCTAGCTTGGCATCATTTATTCAAGACTATAACCGAAGAAAAATAAATCGGGTTAATGTAGTTCATTGTACCAACTTCTTTGGTAGTACAGCAGTAAGAACTGCTGAAGCCTATTCAAAGGGTTGCCAGTTCGAGCCTCTGAGCGTCTCAAATTAAACATTTTGAGCAGTGAGCTCCTGTTATTGTTACTATTATACAATAAAAGCATACATTTGATTTGAGTCTGTAACAGCCATTGTAAATGTATGGTACTTGTAAAGGTTAACATTTTTTTTTTTTTATTATTCATTTTTATTCTCTCAGTCGTGTTCACGCTCCACCCAATCTGACACTGTTAGTTTTCAAATAAAGACGTGTTATAACAGAGGTAAACTCGGATGAGGACGAGGGTTCTGCATCAGAGAAAGAGAACAGAAGCAATACCCACCTCCCACAAGAAATATCCACTTACATATAAGAACAATGCAGCTGCACCAGGCATAAAGGTGAAAGATGGCACCGTTTGGATGAACCCGGAGGTCGGAAGTCATCCTGCCAGTCAGTCTGCCCCACACCTGTCCTTCAACGAAGCAGCACAGCTTACTGAGCTTGACAACATATCGTGCAAAGTCCTGTTTGTAATTATGTTTTGTGGTGGTCTATACAGAAGAAAAAAATTATATGTTACTTATATAAAAGCCAGATCGAATGTTATTTACCTTGATTTATTTACTTATCTTCCTACAGCTTAAAGTCACAAGTAGACTGCAGAGCTTCCTCTGTTTGATCGACAAGGGCATGCTCATAAAATACATGTGTAATGCCAATGAAAATGCCCATGGACACCAGTACACGAGCAATGGTACAAAAATGCAGTCATACTTCTTTTTGGGGCACATACACTGTCCACATCTAAACACTAACATGATGAGACTAGAACTGAGAGAGGTTTTTGCACTTTCTGTGGTGGTGGGAGGATGGGATAGTAGGTGGCTTGGGTTTATCAACACATATACAAGACAAAAGACAGTGACAGAGAGATGCAAGCAGATTTAAGGTGGGCTGGATTTACAAGTTTTTTTTTGTAAGCTTTGGTAATTCTAGTGTTAAACTGGCTTTTTATTGGTCAGGCAACTCTAACCCCATTATGTGGACACAATAATGTATTCACGTAACTGCTTTTTAATTACCCTTTTAATTGTGCTGAGTTCACACTGCAGTCATTTTCAACGCCAACCAGTGCCAATTTCTTTATTTTACAAAGAATCACCCACTTATGAAAAACAAAATAAAATAGAGCCCAACTCTTCAAATATACAAAACAAAATCTATAGCAGTAGGTAATAATGCAGAATTTTACCCAAATATAATTTGAAGTGAAGTGAAGAGACAGACGTTCAGGTGAATTCTGTATATGTGAATTGGCAGGTGTTTGAATTAAATGGCTTTGCAAATTATAAAGACAACTAATCTTTTAATCCTTAGTAATATTTAATACATTCATTAAAAAATGTCACAATTCTGAGTTCTTTTTTTATTGTTTGACCTCTTAATCTGCGCCCTCTCTCAACATTTCAAAATATTTTATATTTATGTTTCATATGGTTCCACCTTAGAAAATTGGAGGAGCATAGACGGTTTATGGAAGAAAGATGCCATAAGTTTAGAGAGGTCACACAAGCATTGTTGTATGAATCAGAAACCGGGACAGTTAAAAAAAGGTGCATGGAAGGAAACCGGATGCTACAGAAATCAGAATTTTGAGATGGATGTGTGGAGTAAGATCAGGAATGAGAAAATTAGAGGTAGAGTTAAAGTTGAGTAAATCTCAAGGAAAATACCGGAAAGGAGATTAAAGTGGTATGGGCATGTCATGAAAAGAGAGATAAACAATGTAGAGGAGAAGAATATGAACATGGAGGCGTCTGGTTGCAGGAAAATAGGACAACCAAGAAGAAAGTGAAAAGACTGTATGAAAGATTAAATAAAGCAGAAAAGAGTATCAGGTAAGTAAGTGTACAATAGACAAGAATGGAGAAGGCTGGTCAAATACAGCAACCCCACTTCTAAGTGATAAAAACTTTAGAAGAAAAAGATTGTTTCAACTTAGGTTCAAGATATCTACTTGTTTTTATTAAGATATCTTCTAGCTGAAAAAAATAAACTTCTAAAAATCGCAGTAAGCAATGTTGGTATCTCTCTACTATATACAGTAATAAAACGCTAAGATCTGTGTCCAGTCCCTCAGAGCAATCTGATTGGTCAGTTTGACTTTGGAGTGATTGGACAGTTTGTCTTTGGTGACGTGACAAAGGAGAAAGTATGAGTCTGAGACACACCAGGAGGCGTAAAGGCGCATGCTGAGAGGGTCACCATTACAGACGAAAAGCATATAATTGGACAGGAGGCAAAAAAGTTTACTAAAGTTAGAAAAACTATAAAACACAAGGGGCCTCATGTATAACGCCGTGCGTAGAACTCGCACTATAACATGGCGTAAGCACAAAAGCCGAAATGTGTTTACGCACAGAAAAATCCAGATGCAGGAATCTGTGTGTACTCCAACTTCCACGTTCTTCCGCTACATAAATCCCGATCAACATGAAAACTAACACTCGTGCACGCGCATTATGTAACGTCCCAAATCCTCCCAGAATTACGCCTATTTGAATATGCAAATCAATATAAATATCAAAGTATCATATCAAAGTTGATGTGAAAAGAAGAGTTGTAAGCCCACCGTCTGAGTGTCATATGAAAGTTTATTAGGGTACAGAGAAAAAAGGCACACGGTGGGGAAAAAGCACGAAATGTCAACTTCAATCTCGGAATTTCCACTTTAATCACGTAGTTTATTTTGTCATTTAGTAGAACATTATAAACTTCATCTTAAAATCGTTTAATTAACCAGTTTCTCAAATCACATCGTAATTAAAGTAGCACGTTAAATGCTTTGTTTTGTATTTGATCTTCTACTGCGTATGTGCTCTATGTGTGTGAATCACTACTTGCTTCTTAAACCGGCTCTCTTCCTCCAACTGGACACAGAGTCCATTACATTCGTGATATTACAGCTCTCTGAATAACTAAAATACTGAGATGTATACGTGATGTCATTTTCATGATGATAGGAGCTAAAGCACATTAACATGTGTTTCACTTCGATGAAATAATTTATTGCAGCAGTATCAGGGGCGGCACTAGGCTTGTGGTGGTACTGGGCAGAGGAAGAATCGGTGGCTCCTTCGTCGGCCAATGTCAGTAAGGTAGCTTATCACGGTGGATAACCACGTCCGTTGCGGACACTGCACAGCAGCCTCGTGCTCATGACAAGCATTTATCTATTTTCTCTTTCTGTTTTATATTCAATATATATTGGTGTGGCCGCCCCAAGAGTCCTTGCTTTTCTTTCCACAAGTAACCGATCGCCATACAATTAGCTCTGTAATAGACGTTAAGCCATCTGTAAGCTTAGCGCCGATTCTTCAAAACGTTTAAAGAACATTGAAATATCTTCGTAGTACATGTTTAATTATTCTATCCTTCACGACACTCCCAGTGAAGAATATAGATTATTTAAATGAAGTTAAAGTTTTAAGTGTATAATTTAACAAACATATTTTGCTGTATTTCACCTTAAAAATGATATCGTCATCATATGTAAATACGCGCTTTATAAAGTGGCCCAGGTTGTGAGATATTATAACTGTAGTGCAAGTTTACAGTGGGGTGATTGTACTTATAAGTACAGACAGTTCTACAAGGTGCAATTGATTGAGTGCATTTAAAGTTCTTGGGATTAAACTGTTTTTGAACCGCGAGGTATGTACAGGAAAGGCTTTAAAACGTTTGGCCGTGGCATAGACAGCGTGTCCTTAAAGCTGTATACCGATAATTCTCTTTCCGATCAGCTACTGCTGTGATTCACACTCAGATACAGTGATATAAATACTCCGAGTCGTGCAGTGAGAGTAATATGGAAAAAGATGATCCGCTGTGGCAACTCCTAATGGGAGGAGCTAGAAGAAGAAGAAGAAGAAGAAGTGAGAGTAACAACGCTAAAGCAGTTATGGTATTTGGAATACTATGTCTGTTCCCTGGACCATTATATTGTTGCGAGTTAATTACAATCAGATGCATTACACTAATAAACAATATGCGGTTAGTTTCTGTGTATTTATAAAGCCGCGTCATGAAAATAATGAGTAATAACACAAGAACAGTACCATTGCTTTGACACTGGGTGCCGGCAGTTTGCAAAACCGAGCGGAGAACTTGCGTACGACAAGGCATGAGGTACCGTGGAAAAGTGCGTGGCTTTACGCCAAGTGTAGGTTTTATACATCGCGATTTGAACGTTGAAAAGTTCTTACGCAACATTTCTGTGCGTACGCACCATTTATACATGAGGCCCAAGGAGTTTTAAGAAACAAGATTAAACCATTTAGTCCATTATGCTGATTTTATGTTGAGCAGTAAGTACTCCAGCACTTGTGTCATGGAAGACTCAAAGATTGTCTGATATAAAGAAAACATGCTGGAGAGCTTTGCACAAATGGAGAAAAACATAAATTGATAGTTCACTATGAAATATTGAAGGCTAAAATAACAGAATGCAGCAACATATCTCATTTTGAGAGGCAGTGCTGTTTCTCTAAAATTATAAATAATAATGCTGGTAATCCACTACTATTGATCCTTTATTAAACCCAGGTCACTCAATGGAATGCTTCCAAAAAACATCTAGTGAAATGTGTGAGGCTTTTGCTATATTTTTTCATCACAAAATTTATATTACAGACTAGCAAAATACCCGCACTTCGCAGCGGAGAAGTAGTGTGTTAAAGAAGTAAAGAAAAAGAAAAGGAAACATTTTGAAAATAACGTAACATGATTGTCAATGTAATTGTTTTGTCACTTCCGCCACAAGGTAACAGGTCCCCAAGACATTGGGGCGCCTCCTGGCGATGACCACGAGCCCCTACAGGGTGGGGCTTCCATGCCCTCAACCCTTGGCCCCCAGAAGGCGGCCCCCAATTGATCCAGGGTGGGCCTTGACCCTCTTCCGGTCCCTCACGGCGTCCCGGCCAGGTTGTTGTCCCTGGCATCCCTGACAATATATACAAACATACACACACACACATTATATCTATATCTATATATATATATAGCAAAATACCCGCGCTTCGCAGCGGCGAAGTACTGCCTTAAAAGTTTTATTAAGAAGAAAATTAAACCTTTTTAAACTGAGGGAAAATATACCAATAATTATTTGTTAAGGATCTCTTTGTATACCACATTGTGAGTTGGCCCTCCGGTTGTAATATGACCAAGCTGTGCGCTGAGCTTACTCTTAAGCATGCAACGTACAGTTGGCCATGTGAACAGTAATCTTGTTTCAAATCTCACAGCTTGGATTGCTGCTGTCATAATTGGTTTGAGTTTCATGGTTTGTTTCAATTACGACAGAATTTGTAGGACTTGTGTTGAAGTGACATTCGGCATCTGTCAAGCGTTGTAAGTGTACAACCAGTTTCATCTACAACTTCACATCCAGCTTTTGAGAGTTTAAACATTCATAAACATCAAAGTGTCCACTACTGAAATCGTCACCTGTGAATCTAAGATGTTTAAGAGGCATTGGCGGTTGTCCAAAGGTGTAAACTCCACTTCACTCCCAGATACTCAATCAAGGCCTGAGCTGAGAGAAGTTCGTGCATGTTCTAAATTGGTGGGGGGATGGAATAGCCGGCTGCTCCAAGCTTCTCTTTATCAGCACATTTAGAAGACAAAGGACGGTGGCGGAGAGGTGTGAAGGGATTTAAGAAGCAGTTTAAGGTGGGACGGAATTACGAGTTTTTTCGTAGGCTCTGGTAATTCTAGTGTTAAAAGTCACATGGAGGAAGCTCAAGCAGCACAGGCCCATTACTACAACCGCGCACGCCTCTCTTGGGAGTTCCACCCGGGAGATCAGGTCATGGTCCTAGTGCCTACCTCCCACTCTAAGTTGCTTGCCCATTGGCAAGGCCCCTACGAAGTTAAGGAGAGGAAGGGGCTGGTCGACTATTTGGTGAGTCAACCCAATCGTTGGCCAATGGAGCAGGTTTATCATGTGAACTTGCTGAAACCGTGGAAGGACAGGGACCCCGATCCCTCCTCCGGCCAGCCCCGCTCACTCTTCGCTCACACACACCGCCTTAACTTTGGTATGGACCTAAGTCCCAGACAACGGCAGGAGCTGGAAACAGTTATCCGGGCCGTCCGGGAGGTAGTCAGTGAGAACCCCGGAAGGACCTCTCTGGTTGAGCACAACATTGTGACAGAGCCAGGGGTTATTGTCCGAGAACGCCCATATCGTCTTCCCGAGGCAAAAAGGGCTGAAGTGGACCTTGAGATCAAGCACATGCTGGAGCTAGGTGTGATTGAGGAAAGTTATAGTCCCTGGCCCAGCCCAATTGTGCTCATCGGTAAGCCTGACGGGAGTTTGAGGTTTTGCAATGACTTCCGTCGGCTTAATCAAGTCTCCAGATTCAATGTGTATCCAATGCCACGAGTGGACGACCTCCTCGAGAGGCTTGGACAGGCTCGGTACTTGACCACACTTGACATGACAAAAGGGTACTGGCAGGTTCCTTTAACGGACTCCGCGAAGGAAAAAAACGCGTTTAGCACCCCTAGAGGACACTGGCAGTATCGTGTCCTTTCATTTGGGTTACACAGGGATCCAGCAACCTTCCAGCGTCTGGTGGACAAAGTGCTCCGGCCTCATAACTAATACAGTGTTGCCTACCTGGATGACGTGGTCATCTATTCCAGCACATGGAGGGAACACCTACAGCATGTCCGAGCGGTATTGCGAACACTTGGTGAGGCCGGGCTTGGATTAATCCCAAGAAATGCTTCTTTGGGTTAAGCGAGGCCAAATATTTAGGCTACCTGGTGGGTCGGGGTACCGTAAGGCCACAGTGCTTCAAAGTTAATGCCAACCAAGCGGCAGGTCCAAGCCTTCCTCGGGTTAGCTGGGTACTACCGCCGGTTTGTACCCCGGTTCTTGGAGAGAGCGGCACCCTTGACTGATTTAACAAAGAAGAGGGCCCCGAACATTGTGGTATGGACTGAAAAGACAGGTGCTGCATTTGGTGACTTAAAGCAAGCCCTTACGTCCGCACCTATTTTGATGGCACCTAACTTTTCTTTGCCTTTCATCCTCCAGACGGACGCTTCGGACACAGGCCTGGGTGCAGTGCTGAGCCAAAGTGTCGATGGTGTGGAACACCCCATCATGTTCCTGAGCCGGAAACTGTTGGACCGGGAGACCAGGTATGCAGTGGTGGAAAGGGAGGCTTTGGCGATTAAATGGGCGATTACTCAGCTTAGGTACTACCTGTTGGGCCGGGAATTCATCCTTGTCACGGACCATGCACCTCTACAGTGGATGGCCCTGCACAAGGAGTTGAATCCGCGGGTCACCCAGTGGTTTCTTGACCTACAGCCGTACAAGTTTTCGCTCTTCAACGCCAGGGTACTTTCCATGCCAACGCTGATGCTCTTTCTCGGGTTCAAAACCTCTCGTTTAGGGTCGCCCGACCTGACGGGTTTGGGCTAAGGGGGCAGCTAAAGGGCTTGAGTGAAGGCAGTCCTGAGACATGCCGGGAGGTGGCAGAGTGCACTGACTCTTTTTCTCACTTCCCTGTAGACCATTCCTGGGAGACTCCTCCTGGCTCTCTTGACATCACTTCCGGGACCGAACCAATGGAAACAGACCATACCAGCTCCTGCCACCCCTGATGTCACGTCCGGGCGTGATCCAATGAAAGATGAACACGTGCCGGTCCTTATGACCTAACTTCCTGTTTTCCCCTTTAAAAGCCTGCCCTTTTTCCCTTTTTCCTCAGTCTTATCTTGGACTCGTTGTATGCACTTCAGTGCTGTATCTCTTTGAAAAGAACGACTTTACAGCCAGGTTTTGAGATTATACGGGTGGCTGCCCCAAACCTTTCTTTGAGTATGTCTCAACTTTGTGACAATATATACACATACACACATACATACATGCACACAGGTATATATATGTGTATATATATATGTGTGTCTATATGTGTGTGTATAGCTTTGGTCACTGAGTGCAAGGGAAAAATAATAAATTGTACTCTATAAGTTATTAAACAATAAAACATTAACGTTTTAAGAAGTAAAGCTACACTGAGCACCAGTGGTGTGGTTTCGGGTAAGCTACATTTTAAAGCCGATATAACATAACAGGTAAGTAGTACTAACAGCAGCTAAAATGTTTATGGATCATCTCTTGGTAGTTGATCTCTTTTGAAAGGCGCTACACGACGGCTGTGGTATAGAAATTACATTTTCTATGTGAACGTCCAAATTTTTGCCTGTGGTACTGTGCCTTACCGGCATTACCAGCAATTAAAAGAAAATCATTTTTGTGTCCTCTGCAGTGTTAAGAGAGAAAGGCTTTGGTTGGGGATAAAAGAAAAAAGGTGTAAAGAAAGGAAACTTGCCTTTTTCTTTAATATAGTGTAGAGAGAGGTCTTCGCTGACGATATGAGCGTCGTGGTGGGTCTCGTGTAGACTGGAGAGACGGCCCTGCCATTAACTGGCCAGGATGGCACTGTCGGTCCTCCACTCCTGTGCGTGTCTTCATAATCCGACCTGATGACCTCATAATCGTATACGCGTACAAAGCGCCTTAATATTATTTTGCTGCGGTCTAGAAATGGGATCCCGTGTTTACAGTTGTCTGGGCTATAGCTCATGGGAAGGAGAAAAAAAATTTAAAGTGTTTACTTTCACTTAAGGCAGAAGCGCTGTCAGCGTCTCAAAGGCCGGCACAGCCCGACTTTTGTAGTATTTTTGCAGTGCAGGAAACGCCACTTTTTGCAGACACATTCACGTGAGCAAAACTCTCCGCGCTCTTTAGAGGTCTTGCTTTCTCTGCGTACTGCGTTCATAGTCAGTTCACGTGAGCCGCTCGGAGTACATGCATCGAAGCTTCTGAGCTGTGCCTGTGCTATGTCGTGCGATCTCGCGATGTCCACACCGTTATTTAATGTTGGCTAAGACCCGGCACTTAAAAGTTTCTCGCTACAGCAATTTTAACTCCGTTACAAAGTGATCCAAAGTCTCGTTTATACCTCGTGTCTTCTCATTAAACTTGTATCTCGTGAATAAAGTATTTGCCGTTTTTCTTTAGCGCTCTTTGGGGGCTCTTCCTTCTTTTCTATGTACTGCGGTCATAGTCAGTTCACGTGATTACGGAGAAAAATAGGTTCCAGTTATGACCATTACGCACAGAATTTCAAAATGAAACCTGCCCAACTTTTGTAAGTAAGCTGTAAGGAATGAACCTGCCAAACTTCAGCCTTCCACCCACACGGGAAGTTGGAGAATTAGTGATGAGTGAGTGAGTGAGTCAGTCAGTCAGTCAGTGAGGGCTTTTCCTTTTATTAGTATAGATAACAAAGTACATCCCCCCAATACTGATCCTATTAAACCCTGGTAATCCATTTTAAGCAAAAACACTGAAACTGAAACCCTTCACCTGCGTCCTTAACCCAGTTGCTAATTGACAGTATTCTTGACATTGTAAATTCATCACAAGATACGGGGGTCTTCCCAGACTGTTTTAAGATTGCTGTTGTTAAACTCCTGCTCAAGAAATATAATCTCGACTCCTCTGTTTTTGACAGTCTTAGACTTATTTCTAACCTGCCTTTCTTAAGTAAAATTCTAGAAAAGGCAGTCAATACACAGCTAAATGGCACCTGAATAAACATTGTGTTCTTCACAAGTTTCAGTCTGGTTTTGAGAGCAAACCACATTACAGAAATTGCACTCGTTAAAGTAGTAAATGACTTGCGGGTAAAAACAGACAAAGGCCATTTATCTGTTCTCACCCTCTTAGATCTGAGCGCCACATTTGATACCATTGATCACAATATTCTTAGAAATCACCTTAGTCAAGTAGGCCTCTCTGGCAGTGTCTTAAATTGGTTTTACTTGACAGGTAGAAAATTCTTTGTTAGTTGTGGTAATTATTCTTTGACGACACATGATATTCTACATGGTGTTCTACAATGATCTCTCCTGGGTCCTCTGCTCTTTTCGATCTCCATGTTTCCATTAGGTCAGATTATCTCAAGGCATAACGTGAGCTACCACAGCTAAACTGAAGACACATCACTGTATAAATAGCGCCTGATGATGCTGAATCTCTTGCTTCACTGACTCAATTTCTTACTTGTGTTTCTGAATGGATGAGTAGCAATTTTCTCAAACTAAATAAGGAGAAAACAGAAATGTTAGTGATTGGCAAAAATGGATATAATGAAGGTATTAGAAATAAACTTGATCCTTTAGGATTAAAAGTCAAGACTGAGGTAAATAATGTATTCTTAACTAATTTCCAATATATATGATATCCCACTATAAGAAACAGTAAATGAAACATTACAATGAGAAAATGTATAAGATAGAATTTTATATATATATATATATATATATATATATATATATATATATATATATATATAAAATTCTATTTAATGAAAAATCACAAGAACAGTTTAGGAAATTTCAACTTTTGCAATGTTTAAAAAAAACTAGCATCATAACTTAATGTAAAATAGCAGCATCAACTTACAGTAAACCAAACATGTCAAACAGTCAATCAAACAAGTGTGGAGCACAAAATTATTGAACTATGGAACATTTATAAAAACAGTTTAGAAAATGTGCATTTTTTGCAGCATTTAAAAAAAGAGCATCATAACTTTATTAGCTAGTTTTCAAAGACCAACATCACATTAATTTGCCTCAGTTCTTTTGGTGTTCAGTGAGAGAAATCTAGCCTGTTTTTGACTTGAACAAGTGCACTGAAGTCAGGTTGAATATGTGAGGTGGATAGGCGAAGGACAGCACAAAAGTGATCATCGCTGAGAGAGGATCTATATCTGGATTTGTTAAACTTCATAACTGAGAATATTTGCTCACAGATGTAGGTAGATCCAAAGAGAACCAACATCCTCTGACCATGTCTCCACAAATGTGGGAAGATTTCCTCTTTGAGAGAGAAATACAACTCTACCAGTGATACTGACTTAAAATGCTCGGCCAGTAGATTATCAGACCGCAGATCAATGAGTTTAAGCTCGACATCACTGAGTGCATTATCCACACTTTAAGTAAAGGGAGAAGAAATCATGTGCATTTCACTCTCAGCTGTTTTTAGTCTTCAAATCTTCTTCAAAACTCACCATGCAGTTCCCCTAACATGGATGAATACTTGTGGAGGTGATCAGCTGATAGTGTGACTTCTTTCAGTGTTGGCATGTGAGTGAGAATGTTGCCCTCTAATTGACTTGAAAGAAAGTTCGACTTTCTCATGAAAGCTGTCAACAAGCTATACATTTCGTGTGCAAAGAGGCTCTTGCCTTGCAGCTTGGTATTTAGTTCATTCATTAGTTCAGTCACATCAATAGCCAAGGCCAGATCTGCAATCCAGTGTGTATCTGAGAGCTCTGGAATATCCTTTTTTTTTTTTTTTTATTTATTTATTAATTTTATTACAATCAATACATAGCAATCAAGTTTTAACAAAAAAAAAAATTATGCTAAGAACAGATCGATCCCCACCCTTGAGAGAGAGAGCAAGCCAAACGGTGTAAAATTTAAGGCTTTTAAAAATACCTAAATCAACAAATTCTATGTGCTTTATGAAATCATTTCAAAATATTACTGATTAGATCCTGCCATGTTTTGAAAAAAGTCTGCACAGATCCTCTAACTGAGTATTTGATTTTTTCCAATTTTAAATAATATAACACATCAGTTTCCCACTGACTTAAAAGAGGAGAGTTTGGGTTCTTCCAGTTTATCAGAATAAGTCTGCGTGCCAACAGTGTAGTGAATGCAATCACAGTTTGTTTGTCTTTCTCCACTTTAAGACCCTCTGGAAGAACCCCAAACACAGCTGATAATGGGTTAGGAGGGATTGTGAGTCCAAGACTGTCTGAGAGGTAATTAAAAATTTTTGTCCAGAATAATGTTAATTTGGAGCAGGCCCAGAACATGTGACCTAGTGAGGCTGGGGCTTGGTTGCAACGTTCGCAGAGCTCTGGAATATCCTTATCTTTCTTTTCACAAAACTCCTGAATCTCTGCTCTCAGGTCCCATACTCTTTTAAGCACCTTGCCAAGGCTGAGCCATCTCACAGCTGTCTGGTAGCCTATGTCACTATGTTCACTTTCATGCTCCTCTAACAGTGAAACAAACTGTCTCTGATTCAGTGCTCTTGCCCTGATGAAATTAACTATTTTAGTTACAACATCAACAACATGGCTAATTTTTAGCACTGACTTGCATAACACCTCCTGATGAATGATACAATGCAAAAATATCATTTTCTGTTTTGGGTTAATTTCAGTCACTTTATCTTGTATCTGCCTCAAAAGTCCAACATTTTTCCCCATCAGATTTGGACAGCCGTCGGTTGTAACACCTACCAGTTTGTCCCATTTTAATCCCAGCGTGTCCATGGATGCAATTACCTCTGTGAATAAATCACTCCCCGTTTTAGTCCCTTTCATTGGCCGCATAGCTGCCAGCTCCTCCGTCATCTCAAAGTCTTTCGTTAATCCACGTACAAAGATAAGTAACTGGGCTGTATCACGGACGTCACAGCTCTTGTCCAGAGCCAAGGAAAACAAGACAAAATTTTCCGTTTTCTTTTGCAATTGAAGCTTCAAATTTCCCATTGATGTTCTCGACCCGCCTCGTTACGGTGCGCCTCGAGTGAGACACATTTGCAAACGCAACTTTTTTCTCAGGCAATATTAGTGCTGAAGACTCCACCAAACAGTCATTGATAAACTCCCCATCAGAGAATGGCTTATTGTATCTTGCAATTGTGTGGGATATTACAAAGCTGGTCATGACCGCTTCATCCCTTGATGAGTGGAGCTTTGTAAAAAATCCTTGTTGCTTTTGCAGTTTAGCTAGCAAATCTTCCGATGATCATGCCCACTCCGCATCACTGAAATTCTTATATTTTTCTCCGTGTTTACTCTCGTAATGGCGATTCAAATTGTATTCCTTAAACACTGCTATATGTTCTCCACACACTAAGCACACAGCTTTACCTTTGATTTCAGCAAATAAATATTTAGAAGTCCATGCCTTGTTAAAAACTCTACATTCTGTGTCAATTTTTCTTTTTTTAACGTTAGCTGACATATTTAAGGGCTAAGAGCTAATTTCTTGGAAGCTGTTCAACACATTCGCTGAAGTGCATAAGCGCACTGCTAATTAAGAAAAACAATAGTGGCCTTCAAAATAAAAGCCGTGTAACTGTATTTTGTGCACCTATCACAAAGTAATAGATGTTGCTACACTGTTAATACAAACTCACGTGGGCCAGTCAAAGGTAGTCAGCGGGCCAGATGTGGCCCGCGGGCCGTAAAATGCCCAGGTCTGGGTTAAGTGGTGCCCTAACTTTTAAATCACATATTAATCAGATTACCAGGACAGCATTTTTTCACTTAAGAAATATAGCAAAAGTTAGATCCCTAATAACTTTGAAAGATGCTGAAAAATGAGTTCACGCTTTTATTTTTAGTCGACTAGATTATTGTAACTCACTCCTTTCAGGACTACCCAAGAAAGGCACCAATCGGCTGCAACTAATGCAGAATGCAGCTGCTAGAATCTTAACTAGGAAAACAAAATCCGTGGACATCCCTCCAGTTTTGATGTCACTACACTGGTTATCTGTGCCATTTAGAATTGACATTAAAAAACTGCTTATGGTTTACAAAGCCTTAAATAATCTCACTCCATCCTATACAATACAATACAATACAGTTTATTTTTGTATAGCCCAAAATCACACAGGAAGTGCCGCAATGAGCTTTAACAGGCCCTGCCTTTTGACAGCCCCCCAGCCTTGACTCTCTGAGTAGACAAGGAAAAACTCCCAATAAAACCTTGTAGGGAAAAATGGAAGAAACCTCGGGAAAGGCAGTTCAAAGAGAGACCCCTTTCCAGGTAGGTTGGGCGTGCAGTGGGTGTCAAAACTAGGGGGTCAATGCAATACAATATACAGAACAGAACAATTCCTTAATACAGCATAATAATAAAAATTTTAGAAGTACGGTTTAACAGTAGATGATATGACATAATTAGCTTTGGATATTTTTAGAGTCCTGGAGACCTCATCCATTAGCTGCCTCCACATTTGGCCATGCCACGGCTGAAACGTTGCTCCGATGAAAGGACCCCTCTTTCCCATGATTCCTGTGATCCTCCATCAGGGACGACTTTACCATAGGCAGGCAAACAACTTGGCAGGTGGGCCGTGGCACCAATTGCCACATTTGGGTACCGAGAAAAGAAACAGAATAGGTGAGGGTTAGTATTCAAATATAATTATCATGTTACTTATGTTATAGTGCTAATGACTAACAACAGAGATGCAGTATGTACAGTTAATCAGCAGCTCTAGTCAGGATCCTAGATTTCAGAATGCCTGTCAATTTACACTCCAAATTGTAAACCATCTTCAAATGAGTGTCTGCTTATAATTCCAAGAGCTAAACTTAAAGGAAGCAGTGAGGTGGACCTGGAACAGCTTACCGATAGAAATTCACCAGGCTAATAAAGTGGAGCAGTTTAAAACACTGCTGAAAACACATTAGCATGGCTTCCTCATAGCTACATTTTAGTGTAACTTTTATATTCTGTATATGCATTTAATTATAATTTTTGTTTAATTCATACTAACTCCTACTTTCTCTGCTGTTCTTTTTCTGGTTTTCTGTGGTGCTGATCTGCACCACCACCATCTGATCAAAGCACCATGCAGTCCCTAAGTTGATGGATTGAAGGCCAGATGTCCACATGACCACCATCGTCAAATTCTCCCACGTGAAGCCTGAAAACCATGAGGACTGACTGAGATCATTTATGTTAGGTAGAATGCCTGGAGGGGGCTGGGTGGTCTCGTGGCCTAGGAACCCTTGCAGATTTTGATTTTTTTCTGCAGTCTTTTTTTTGTTAGTTTTTTCTGTCCTCCCAGCCACCAGACTTTATTTTATTCTTTGTTATTTAATACTGCCTCATCTTATTTGTATTTTTTTATAAACTTTTCTTTCTTCATCTTGTAAAGCACTTTGATCTACACCATTTGTATGAAAATGTACTATATAAATAAATTTTGTTGCTGTTGTTATTATATTCACAGTAATCAACAGCACAGTTGAAATTAAAATTTTAAAATACAAACATTTAGCAGCTGAGATGAAAGTAAAAGCGCAACAATCAGTAATTTCAAGAACAATGTAAAAAAAAAAAATCATTGCTTAAAAAAACCAACATTGCCCCATCTGTAAAAAATGTGATAAAAGTAAAATGAATTATGTGATGGGAGGGGTTGTTTTCAGCAGGAAGTGGGTAACTTTAACATTAACCGAGTAAGCGTCAGACAGTAAAACATATTTCAGTTCATTAAAACACTTAAAAAGGGTGTGAATTTCTAAATCGTTTAAATTGAATTGAATGGAAAGAGTTGCCTGACCTCAGTGCTATAACAGATTTATTGTAACTTGTTTTTGTTTATTTGCTGACTAATGTTCAAGTTCAATCACAGCAAATCTTTTGAAAAATCAGGACAAGAACAGTCCATTGTGCCCAACAAAGCTTGCTAGTCCTATCCTTAGTACAACACCTCCAAATGCTAGGGCAAAATTCACAGTTCATTTTTGTCTCTTTAAAATTTCTGATATCTTAACAATTTTGCTAATAAAAACATAGTATTGCCATTTAAATGTAAAGAACATGCAAATGTATGTCAGTTTTTGGACTACTTTGATATTCTTCCAAGGCTGTTTATATGGTTTTAATTTCCTTTGACATCTGCAATTTTAACAACAAGTAGATTTGTATCATAGTACAAGACATGCTTTGCTTAATTAAAAAAGGAAAAAAATTAAAAACAGAAAGATTTTCCAAAAAATTAGGGTATCGTTATGTTCTTTCAGGTGAAAATTAGCATTCATAGAACATTAAAGTATGGCCAATGCAAGTCATTATTGAGCACAATGTGGTGTTTCTTCTTCCAATTCTATGACAAGGCGACAGCGGCAGTGAGTTGCTACTGAAGTGATTCTCATAATGCTCGATGACATGTCTGCATTTCCACCTTCTGCTTTAGATGTTAACCATCGTTGCATCGATCTCACAGATCATTTTTGTTGGAATTTCACAGGGGAAGTCGTGCCACTTTTCTTCTGATGCAATCTGCACACAGTGTTCATTTTTACTATTAGGTTGGCTACTGTGCCAGAAGCTGCAAGAAAAAAGGAAACATAAGTTTCCACTTTTTACAAAATCAATAATGAATGTGAATTAACCTTTAACATTTTTCACTTTTGCAAAATATGTTAAATATTCATTGTGTTGTACAATGCATTAAACTAAGGCTAAGCTAAAAGAATTTGACAGAGGAGACAAACTAATAACAATAATAATAATAAACAATACAGCAGCAGTTAGCACTGTCACTTTACAGTGGATAACTGGTTTTTCTTGAGGCATTGGAGCCGTCCATGGTACTGAAGACTTTCTCCCAGTGTTGAAAAACGTGACATTACCTTGATTGGTAAGATTACAAAATAAATTTTCCTAAAGATGTAAATTTCAGAATTGTTTTCATAGTTTGATAAATGTGAATGGGTTATCATTCTTTTTTAATTTGAGTTGTTTATTTTTGTCATGATTGCCAACCATCTTTCACAGGAAATGAGTAAAAGCTTTAAATCTCACTTGAAGTTCTTAAAGACGTAAATTATAACTTTAATAAAACTATATACATAGTTAAGAGAAGCAATACGAATTATTAGATATTTATTTAATGCAACGGTGTCCTGTAAACTGGCACAAAAATCAACCAAGAAGTAAAGGAAACATAAATGATTTAACGGCAGATAATCAACAAACCTAAATACAATACAGTTTATTTTTTTTAATAGCCCAAAATCACACAAGGAGTGCCACAATGGGCTTTAACAGGCCCTGCCTCTTGACAGCCCACAAGCCTAGACTCTCTAAGAAGACAATGAAAAACTCCCAAAAAACCCCAGTAGGGAAAAAATGGAGCAAAAGCAAACAAATAATGAAAAACTGAGACAGTTACCTGAAATAATGTGAACTATATACTTTTATAATTGTAAAGTCAATGCTAGAATTCTAAATGTTAATCTCTTGAATTTTAAAATTGTCAGACACATTTCAGCATCCTTAAGTCAAATTCTAAGCTTAACCTGAACTCAAAAACTTAAAGCAGCCAGCAGCCAGAACACAAGAATGGAAAACTTGAAAGGATGAAGGGTAAGATGCAGTCCAGAGCTTGCATCGTTCTTCTTCTTCCTCTTCTCCTTCTGATTTATTTGGGAATGCTCAATAAATCATTATTGCAGGATGGAAGTTTTAAATCCCTTATTATTTTAATTTCTATGTATATATCTGTGTATCCATCCGGTCGCTAGGTTTAGGAAGATAAATGTAAAAAAATAGGAAAAATGTGTACAAGGGTAAAAATAAATAAAATATTATAATAAAAATAATAAATTAAGATCTAAAGGTAGGAAAAGTGGTTGCACCTGTCTATTCTGTTATAAGCCAGTTCCTCAGAAGCCTGGTAGTGACGTTATTGAACAAGCTCACGCCATGTGAATAAGGTTTATGGCTCTAATGTTAATGGCTGATAATTTCTCATGATGGGCAATAAATGAGTGAAAATAATGATAAATCAATGCAGGTGTTGGGAACATGACTAGGCTAGAACTACTAAACCAGGCCATTGAGGAAGCAACCACAGCCAAATTTTCCCAGCAAAGTGTTTTAACTACAAGAGTGGTCATGTCGATGGCACCGTCAATAAGTGACAAAAACTGGCAGTTCTATCTGAAAAGGAAAAGGGATTGGGTGTGTATGATTATACCTTGAGGTCTGTGTTGCTTACTTAGATTTCAACAAGAATTTTAAAGCTTAAGTTCAATACTTTACAAGTTGAAATTATTTTGTCACAATCATAGTATATAAATTAATCTGTCACATGAAATAGTGTTCTAAAGTGAAGTTTATTTTATAAATATTAAAAAAACAACTAGCCTGCTGTTGCATATTATAATAGAGCTTATGGGTATTGGGGTCCCATTGAGAAAAAAGCTTATTTTCTCTTAGCATTTTTAAAAATCTGATGTGAACATGGGGCTTGCGAGAGTCTGACCTTTTCAAGTAGATCCAGTAGGCCCTTTCAATCATCACAGTGGTACTACTTAAAGCTGAAAAGCAATTTAGATAGGTTTCAGAGAAAATTTAAGTGTGTAGCCTTTCTGCCACTTTTCAGGAGGTCTACATTCTTAAGTTTTTTTTTTTTAACCACAATCATCTTGGTCTGTCAGCTTTAATTTACTTTCACATTTACACTTATTTTCTTAGCAGACGTTTTAATCAAAGTGAATTGCAAAAAAAGATCAACATAGTCTCTCTATACAATGATCCAACTACCTCATCATGTTGGGAAACAGAGAATGGCAATTTCCAATCTCACTTCAGTACAACACAGTGACATACTAGCATTCAACGAGTTTGTTCCATGAAGATTTGTTCATCGTTATCTCCCAGCATTACACTCTGGATGCTCCAACATTCCTTCCAGGCCTTAGCAGTTTCTTTACTAAGTTAAAGGCTTCAGAGTAAGAACTACAAGTAGAATGGACCTTCTGTACTGCAAACAAGTAAGTGTAATCTTGTTTTGGCAGTTAGGGGTACAATACTGGGTGGAGGTGATAGGAGAACAAAACTAACTGCCATCACCGAAAAGGTATCATATGACCACCATAAAAAACAATATTTCATGCTTTACCAATTAAACCTCAAACTATTACACCTGGAGAAAACCTCTTTGGATCCATTCTGATTACACTTCAAGGTAACACTGTCTAAATTGCAGTGGCATCATTTTCACATGAGTGCAATTGCTTTATCATGCTTATCACTGTTAGGAAATCCTTCCCAGCCAAAAGTGTTTCAGCAATTAGATATTCTATAAGATGGATCTTTTTTTTTTTTTTTTTTAGAAAATGTACTATTTGTTTCCAAATGTAGGTTTTATATTTAAAAAAAAAGTAACTTGACTAAAAAAACACCATTTGAGAGCACTGGTTGGTGAATGTACAGGTGCAGCTGGACGACAGACAACTAGGCAAAATACAATTTGGCGAAAAGACAACTTGACAAAAGACAACTTGGTGAAAAGACAGCTCAGTTAGGTAATAGTTAGGTTCAAAGAGATTTTTGAATGATATTTAAATGACAATATAATTTAAAATGTTGAAAATAAATGTATATAATTGACGAACAAACTTTATTCTGCAGATGGAACAAACTCTATCTTACAATATCTTCTGTAACCAAAATTGCTAATACTTTATGATAACGATATCTAGAATACAAAATTTACATATTTGAGGAACAAAGTTTATTATGCAGATGGTACAAAATTATACCCCAAACTTTTTGGGTAAAGTAAAAGCTGACCATTATCCTTAAATTCTTGATAGCATGCAACAACATTTATTATCCGTTCATTTCTAACCACTGTCTTCTTGCATGTGCTCTGTCGAATGTTTTGCTGGCCACTGTCAATACTACGTAGAATTACCAGCGCTTACGAGAAAATTCGTAAATCCGGCACCCCTTAAATCTATTCACACCTCTCCATCAGCGTCTTTTGTCCTGTAAATGTACCGATTAAGACAAGCAGCGAGCAGCCGTTTATTCCATCCCCCACCATTGCGGAGCGTTCACTAAGTTCTCCCAGCTCATGCCTTGTTTGATTATCTGGGAGTGAGTGAACTGCTGGAGTTTTAGAGTGGAAATAATAGATCATTATTTGGAACACATGCATTTCATGTGTGTTCCGTTTCTACAGTAATCTGTGTAAACACATTGTTAAAATAGAAACCTTTTCATATTTTAGTAATCAATGTTACAAAATGTAGGCATAAACTATAGAATGTGTGAAGCTTGAAGTCCAAAGATCAAATAAACACTTTCACAAAAGGTTCAAGGACGATACAACAGCTTCCGTGGTGTAGCAGTAAGATTTGCTGACTTGTAATCAAGGGGCCACTAGTTTGATCCACTTCGCCTCCTATATTTGTCATTTTAAGTAGTGAACTGCTCTTATTGTTAATATAAAACAGTACACACTTACATATGGTTTGCGTCTGTAACAGACCCTGTACATTTATAGTACTGCACTTGTAAAAGTTATCTTTTTTATTCTCACTCATGATCACGATAAATACTACCGCCCTAGGGATCTAAATTTTTATTTGAAACTGGGAATCACTGTAGATGTGAGTGGTGTTTTGAGGCAATGGAACTGGACATTCTCTGATCTGGAGGGATAAAAGCACACACAAATGCTGGTGAATCTGCGTTCTTCGTATCTCACCGTCACTTTATTTTTTTTTTATTCAGTTTTATTGAGTGTTCCTACTCACGCGGAATTAGTATGATCCTATGCACCTTATGGTGTATGATGTCCAAAAAAAAACACGTACGTATATATATTATATTGTGTAGAAATCATTTTATGACCTGAAAAGTACCAATTAGAAAACATCATCGCACTAATGCAATATTATTTGAAAACAAAGAGCGTCAGATCAGGTGTGAATTTACGCTGGGTACGGTGGAGAAAGTGCTTGTCTTCTGCCTCGGGGCGTCCACATATATATTTTATCTAGGTATTCTGCAACGTTATTAAGTCGTACAAAAGCTTTGTTGTTTTCTTCATTCAACAAATCCAACAAAAGCTAGTCCAATGGCGCTCAATACCCATTGCTTTATTTCGCTACCATCTTCATTGTATAGTCTTTGAAGTCCAACCTCCTGAATTTTATTATAATGACCGTCCAAAAGTAAACAAACACAGATTTATCTGGATGTGTGGAAACAGATTCTGACAGGTGTTTATCATGGCTTTTTCAAAATTCATCATAATTTATGATGGGGATTTTTCCCAGTTTAAAATTTGCAATACTCTTGCAGTTTCTTTGAGTCTTTGTAAAATGGTAAAGTAATCCTCTCCTCATTTATTTTGCATAAGGGCATATACAAAAGGTAACACAGTGCCCGCCAAACGTCCATTCACAGTTAAAAGCTGGTAAAACATGTTTGGCACTACTTGAAAAATCCCATCAACATACCACATTTGGAGGAAAATAGTGGATATTTTCTTCAGTAGCAAATATAATTATTCTGCTTCGGGTAGCTCCTTCACAGATATCAATTCTTATGTTGTCATGTAAAAGAAATGGCTGGCCAGATACTGTGTTTACATAAGGTGGAACTATCTTTAGATCTTTACTGTTCTTTGGATTACTTGGCTGCATTGATGCCCTGCTCCTGTTTATAAGTTGGTGAAGGGACTGACGTTCGGGTAAAACTGCTGTTGCGGCACCAGATATACCCTCAAGCTCCTCACAAATGATTGTAGCTGGATGTGTTGTCGGCTGTCCCACAGCTTTGCGTTTCAAGGCCGATTTCACATTATACACTGAAACTTCTTCACATCGTGGTGCGTGTGCATGTTCCTTAGAAACCCGCACCTCAAATTCATCTTCATTACCTACATACACTGCTCTGCTGTTACATGCTTTCCTTAGTTCTCATTTCCAATAGGTGATATTCCCTCTTGTCTTCTCCTTTGTGTATATACAGTAAATCCTTCATGGACAAGTTTGTCTTTGCTTCTTTGTGAGGTTACGAATTCTGACATGGCTACTTAATACCTACAGTAAAAAGTTGTTATTAATTATTAATTAATTTGTTTATAAAGTAACACTAGCTGTACTGGCCAAAATACGTAAGAAAATTGATGATTACCTTTCTATAATATTCAAATACAGCAGAGGACATCACAGATTCGGCTGGTATGAAGTATCAGAATGGATAGTCGAGAGTAAAGATACTCCTTAAGCCACACACTCAGGTCACCACAAGGCTCCAACAGTAGCCGATTCCACGAAATTAGTAGTGTGCCAGAAAATCCACAGAATGACCTGCTTTATGAGAATCCCAATACGTTGAGAGTAAAGATATTCCTTAAGCCGTACTCGCAGGTCACCTTTTGTATTCTAAATATCGTTCTCATATGATTATATTCAATACAATTTATATAAATCAATTTTGGTTACAGAAGATAAAGTAAGTCTGTTCCATCTGCAGAATAATGTTTGTTCATCAATTATATAAATTTATTTTCAATATTTTAAATCACGTCATTTAAATATCTTTAAAACATCTCTTTGAACCTAACTGGTGAAGGATGTGGCCGAGTTTTTTCGCCGGGTTATCTTTTCACCGAGTTGACTGTCACCCAGTTGCCACTGAACAAGTGGTGAAATGCAGGGACTAAGTAACACTAAAGGAGATGTGAAAAATGAAGTAATCAACCAAAAGTTTCTATTTCAAAGTAAATAATATTGCCTTCCTTCCCAAAAAAATTAGATACCCAGTAGTTATTTGTGTGTTATTTAATAAAATAGAGTGGGTGACAGTTTCTTTTCCTTTTTGAGTATTATGAAAATATTAACAATGGTTTGATCTTTTGGTCCAGCCTAATTTTATTTACTACTGTTTTATTTACTGCTCCAGGACAATTTCATAGTTTGAAAGGAGTCATCCTACCTTTGTTTTGGGTCTAAAGGTCTGTTATCCAACCAGATGTATTGTCCTTGGTTTGCCAGATCAGTCAGGCCAATCCAATAGTTTGTTTCTCCTATGATGTTAATTTTATTTTCTAAAAATACCTGATGAGGTAAAATAAAGTCAGCAAAGCAACCATAAGGGTAAACTGTGCATGTCTATCATAACATAGCCAAGAATTTTTCCTATTGTCTGTTGTTTTATTATTATTATAGTGATATATACTGTAGCACTTGTGAATACTAGAGGGCACTGTTGCTCCTCAAACCCAACAGATAGACACTGAGGACACCAAAGCACCAATAACACATTTTATTCCTTTTCTTTTTCTTCCATAGTGCTCTCCACCACCACTACAAGTAATAAACAAATACACAGCACATATACTATTCTTTTTCCTTTCTTTTTCTTTCTCCTACACACCTCCCAACAAGCATTGTCCATCTTCCATCTGACTCTTTCGAGCTGACTGGGTTCAAGGTGGTCCTTTTTATATTGGCCAACCCGGAAGTGCTTCTGCTCACATGGCCTGCCAGTAATTCTGGATTAGGGGAAAACCTTGTATCCATTGGTCCTTCCACAGCACCCCCTGGGAGCACCCATGGCACCCCACAGAGCTGAGATACTCAACTCCAAGTCTTAGGATGCCCTATGGCAATCCAGGGCACCGCTACACTCCAGGGAAGCTGTCATCTATCGTCTTGGGGGAGGCAGTACCCTTCCATGGCCGGGTTGAGTTACTGGCCTTCTCTTACATACTTTAATGATTATTTAACTAGGTGAGTGGGTGACAAAGGTTAAGCAACCCGCCCAGTACCAAAACTTTGAATCAAAAATTGTAAACAAAAACTAGATCTTTGGCATCCCACTTGACATCAAGTATGTACTAAAACATTTATTCACTTCAGTTTTCACAGTTAAGTTTCCTTCTTTTAGACTTTTTTAATGTAAGCAGGAAACGTACCTGTTGTCCTCTTTAAAACCTTTTAAACCTTAGGTACATCTGTTTAAACATTTTTTCCCAAAACATGATCTCAAAAGTTTCTGAAAGTAGCTCAAATTATTTCATTTTTCACAAGTTAGCTTCTACCAACTAACTAAGGCATAGGCATGTACCTGTTCCATTGCATTTTCTATAATCACCAGATGCCCACCCAATGTTCTGCAATGATCGCGGCTCGACTGCCATGTCTGTTTATTGGTGGAGAAGTAGTAGCATTTTGAATTTAGCTGTACCCAGCCCTTTTTGCATACATGGCAGCTGCTTTCTGAAGAACAAAAGAAGAAAGAGGAAGTGAAAAAGATGGAGTAGAGGAGATCTTAGAGCCCACAATTTACTGACCATTTTACTTACCCAGAGATGACTTCCTCACAAGGCATTCTTTATTCAGTTCTGTTAAATTTACTGACATTTCAGTTTGTTCTTTATGTAGAATTTTGTATTTTGACTGCAGGGTGGCATGACTTTCATTTAGAATTTGAAATTTTGACTGCAAGGTGGAATGACTTTCCAAAAGGTCACTGAAGTTACTGCTCAAGTTGTAATACTCACTCTTTAGCGCTTCAAGCTTTTGCTCCTTGTCATTAAGGACTATAAAATCTAAGGGAACATGTCAAATTATATCAATTAGTAATCTAAGTACTGTGTTACTTTAGCTTTAGTGTGATGAAAGAACTTTTGACCATGACACAACATACTTTTATAGTTAGTGCAACATAATGACTAAGAAGTTTGAATACATACAATGAGAAAGTCACTTCAGCTTCCATCTCTGAGAGGCTATGTGATGTCATATAACTTGCCAATACTAAATTGAACAATATATTATATGCTTAGATTAAATATGCTGAAATCAAACAAATCAAACCAGTGCTGAGCCTTTTCAGTTTAATCAAAGAGAAATTAATAAGAGACATGATTGATGTGTTTAAAATAATGAATGGAATTAGTACAGTGAATCGAGAATCAACAAATCTGCCTAATGGCACCTGTAAAATCAGGGAGAAGGCTGCACAGCACCCACCTTCTGACTGCACGTCTAAACAAATAACTAAACAAACTTCACAGATATGTTACTTTTTAAACATTTTATTATTTTTATTAAAATCAAATAACATTCCATACAAGCTAGGTTTGAAACAAATTAAACCCCACTCATGAAAAAGAGAGATAGGCCAACAGAATAAAATTTTAATAATGGAAAAAAAGGGGAGAGAATCGGCTTCCTCAATGCTTTAAATGTTTATTCTAAAATTTAATTGATCAGATCCTGCCAGGTTTTGAAAAAGTTTTGTACAGATCCTCTAAGTGAAAATTAGATTTTTTTCAAATTTAGATCATTTATAACATCAGTTACCCACTGACTAAAAAGAGCAAGATAAGCCTACGTGCCAATAGTGAAGTAAAGACAATTACAGTTTGTTTGTCCTTCTCTACTTTAAGCCCATCTGGAAGTAAACCAAACACACCTGTTAGTGGATTAGGAGGGATTGTGACACAAAGGCTGTCTGAAAGGCATCCAAAATGATGTTAATTTGGTGCACACCCAAAACATCTGGCCCAATGAAGCTGAAACTTGATTGCAATGTTTGCAGGTTGGATCTTATCCTGGAAACATTTTGGACAATTGTATCCAAGACAGATGTGCTCGATATGGAGCTCGAGTGAATTCTGTGCATTGCTACTTTCCATTTCTTCTCTGAGATGTTGAGTAAGAGATCCTTTTCCCACTGCACTCTGGGATCTTTGAAAGGGAGGGACTTTAAAATGTTGTTGTATATTATGGAAATGCTATCTGAGTCCTAAAGACTGATGAATACTTCTTCCGGAATGGAGGTAGTTAGGAAGTGAGGGAATTTTGGTAGGTTTTGTTTGACAAAGTTTCTAGTTTGAAGGTAGTGAAAGAAATGTGTTGCTGGAAAGTTAAATTTAGAGTGTAATTGTTTGTAGGATTTGAAGACGTTGTCTATGTACAGATCTCTAAGTGATTTAATCCCAAATATTTTCTAAACATTAAAAACTGCGTACGTTTGAGAGGGTAGATAAAGGTAGTTATTGTGCAGAGGTGCCACAGATAAAAGCTTCTCTATCTTAAAATACTTCCTACATTGGTTCCATATTCTAAGTGAATGAAGCACTATTGGGTTATTAGTATATTGGCAATGACTTACACTTATTTGGGGTACAAAGCAAGGAGTATAAAGAAGTACTACAGGATTTTATTTCTGTTGTGGACCAAGCCTGTGTTCATCTATTTGTTTCAATGTCCAGGTTTTTAATGCATGTGTATTCACCACACAGTAATAAAATTGAAAGTTAGGTAAAGCCATGCCACCTTCTTCCTTACGTCTTTGTAGGGTTGCCCATTGGACACGTGGATGTTTTGAATTCCAAATAAATGGGGTTATGGATGAATCTAATTTCTTAAAAAAATATTTATTGATGTATATTGGAATGTCTTCAAATAGAAAGAAGTTTAGGAAGGATATTCATCTTGACAATGTTAATTCTTCCAGGTGAAGGGTTGACCATTTATGCAAGTTTCATTTCATTTATTCCATGCAGACAGCAAAATTTTGTTGATAAAGAGTTTTATTTTTATTTGTGATGTTTACCCCTAGGTATTTAAACTGATCTGCAATGATATAAGGGAAAGTGTCCAATCGAATATCATGTGCTTGAGAATTCACTGGAAAGAGCACAGAGTCCGGAAATCTTTTGAAATTCTGTAAGTGCTATTAGGACAATATTTTGTGGATCAGATATATACAGTACCATATGTTTCCTGTAGGGGGCAATAGCTCCCTACCTGGAATAAATTATTTTTATTTGCAGCATTTTAAGTAACCCGAAGCTATATAGATATAATATTAACAGACAATACCTCTCCCATAATGATATGGCGGTAAGAAATCACATAAGAGTAAATAACTTAGCTTTCTTTAATGATGATTTACGTGGCATTACATATGAAGAAAGCCGTAGCAAGACAATTACCAAGGTGGGATCTTGATGTATACAGTCTGACATTTTTCATCGCTGCGATGGAAGGATTTTCAGGACGGATGACATTATCACCCATCCGTCCGTCGGCTTCAAGGCTTTTGGCTGCTATCCAAGTCTTTTATACTGTTTTCTCCACATGTAGGCCCTTACTTAAGTTACAAGCAAGGCAAGGAGAGTATTCAATTTCACCTCTAACAAACAGAAATAGTACAATACCCATTTTCACAGTTGTACCTTCTCTCTTAAAATGCTTACCTAGCAGTTCTAAATGCTGAGAGCCCCGCTGTATGCTAACTTTGGCCTGTACATTTGAGTGGATTTTTGTACCGAGCACAGTGACATTAAACTTATATTCTGACTACACCATATCACCTGAATATTGAGAAATTTCATGTTCAATTCCTTCTCTGATAATCCCCTTTATGTCATAAGCATTTCAACAGTGAGCTGCCAGCGGCTCAACGCCGATTGCAGAAATTCTTCCCTAGTACCACGTTCTAGTTTGAAGTAGTCTGAGTTAATATTTTTAATACAAACAAGCTTCTAGAGTGGTATACAGTACTTTGATCCATGCACAAATATTCGGGCCAAACCCAAATTTCGCCAATATGCTGAAAAGGTAGTTCCATTTAACCTTAGCAAATGATTTTTCTGCATCCAGCGATAATATTACCTCTGGGGTGTTTGACTTTGTGGGTGAGTATATCACATTAAATAGGTTTCGAAGATTAAAAGCTAAGTTACTAACTTTAATAAATCCAGTTTTGTCTTGTGATATTACTGAAGGAAGCCCTTTCTCAGTCCTTCTAGCTAGGACTTTGGAGAGTGTCTTTACATCATTATTCAAAAGTGAGATTGGCCTGTATGATGCACATTGTAATAAGTCCTTATTTTGCTTAGGATAGACAGTAATTATAGCTCAACAAAAAGTTTGAGATAGAATTTTATTGTCTCTAGCTTCTGTAAATGTTGCTAATAAAAGGGGAGCTAGCTTAATTGAGAATGTTTTATAAAATTAGACAGGGTAGCCATCAGTGCCCGATGCTTTCCCACTCTGAAGTGAGTTTACAGCATCTAGTAATTCTGATAGTGCCAGAGATTTATTCAATTCCTCAGCACTGAGAGTATCTAGTTGTGGTATCTGGAATGCATCCAGAAATACATTAGGTTGTGTCTTGTCTTCTTTAAACTCAGAAGACTATAAGGACTTATAGCAATCTCTAAATGTGTGCAATACATTTTTATGATCAATGATATCGTCTCCATCTATGTTGGTAATTGCTGGGATGCATTTCTTGAGCTAAAATCTTATTAGCTTTTTCTCCGAATTAATAGCAATGGTGTCTTGATTTAAAAATGAGTTGTTCTGTTTCTTTAGCTGTCAAGAGGTTGAGTTGTGAATGCAGATCCTTTCTTTTCCTATGAAGTGCTTCATTTGGACACCTGGCATGTTCTTGATTTATTCTGGTAATTTCACTGATTAGCTCTGATACCTTCTTGGTTTCCAATTTATTTTTGTGGGAAAGATATGAGATAATCTGTTCTGTTAAGAAAGCCTTCAGAGTTCCTCAGAGTATTCCTGTAGAAACCTCTGATGATGTATTTGTCTCTAAAAAGTAATTGATTTGTTTGGATATAAATTCTGTACAGTTCTCGTCTGCTAATAAATGTGGGTTAAGATGCCATCTGCGAGATGAGTATGTGGGACATAGTGATTTTAGCTACATGATCAAAGGAGCGTGGTCAGAGATAACAATAGAGTTGTATTTAATTGTTGGCAAGAAATGATTATGTATAACAAAATAATCAAATCTTGAGTAGCAGTGATGAGTAGAAGGAATATGCTCTTGAGTCTGGGTTTTGAAATATCCAGGGGTGATCAATTACAAACTGTGTAGTTGTTTTTGCAGTGTTAGACGTTGTTGTGATGTGGGATTTTGCAAATAACTTGATAAATGTTTTGTATGCCTTTATTTGTAATTTAGGCAAACCAATGTAATTTAGAGGTATTCATGTTTGCCTTCCCCCCACCCCCCTTTTTGTAACTGTCTCTTTGTAATTTTATGACAGGATTTGGGGGGGATGTTTTCCCCCCACACAAAGCCAGGTTAGCTTAACATATGGTCTTGGGGGGTTGAGGTGTTAAAATGTACTATTTCTCCCATTGGTCTGAGATATTGCTGTTTGGAATTGGCTTGTCTCAGAGGCCTTTAAGTACCATGATATCCTATTGGTTCTAGGAATTGGAGAGAACATCTATAAATGTACTTGCTCAACCACATTCTCTCTCTCTGACCCACATATGATGAAGAAGCATCTCTCTCTCTAACCAACATATGATGAAGAAGCATCTCTCTTGCTAACCTGTGTGATGATGAAGACAACACAATGAAGAGCACAGCTCAGCAGCCATATTGAACAGACATATGGCTGTAAGCTGAGCACCAACGATGCCTTAACTAGAGACATTTTAAGTAACTGCAAGTCTGTGTGCCACCTGAATTACACACCACCATTTTATCAGGTTGTATGGTTGCCAATATTCAAATGTACTTTGCATTTTGTTATTATTTATGAATATTATCAGTAATACATTATTTTATGTGTAATTTAACTTCTGCTTGTCTTTTTACTACATCTAATTGCCTGAGGTTATAGATATAGAAGGGAAGGTGGGGATAAGTTATATACAGTGGTAAGTCTGTGAGATTAGGCATTCTAAGGCTACATATTAATAATACAATAGGGGAAAGTAGAGCAATATGTATTACTCTACCAAGATAAAACAGACGTCATCGCACCTGTGGCAGGAGATCTGTCTAGGTCTGGATTTAAAACATAATTTAAGTCCCCAGCCACTATAATATTATGAGTGTTCACATTGGGAATGGATGCAAATACATTTTGGATGAAGTCCCTATCATCTACTTTGGGTGCGTAGATATTTATCAGAATCTCTTTACAGTTAAATAAATTACCCATGACAACCACATATCTCCCTTGTGCATCAGATACTACATCTGTTATTAGAAATGTTATTGTTTTATGTACAAGAATTCCCACACCTCTAGTTTTCTTTGTAAAGCTGGACTGGAATAATTGGCCAGTCCAGTCTCTTTGCAGCCGAAACTGATCCTTGCTTAATAAGTGGGTCTCCTGTAAAAATATTATTTTAGTGTTTAGACCCATTAGGTGAGAGAATACTTTCTGTTTAGTTCATGATTCAGTCCTTTAACATTCCAGCTCACAAAGTTAACTTTTTGATTATGTAAATATTGCTTCTGAACATTTTCTATCATTTTGTAGTCTGACAGCTTTGACCTTAATTTCTAATTTACCCATGAGTTGTTTCCATGAAACTTAATGTTATGTCGACACTTATAATTATAAGGATTAAAAGGATAGATTAGAAATAGATTGCTCTCTTTCTCTCCCCCATAGTCCCACCACCCTCCATTTTGCCTCCCCATGTGAGGCTAGACCACACTTCACAAAGTCCCAGTCCTCTGACATACCTAGAGACAGAGCACGTCCAAAGCAAAACAAACCCCCCAGCATTGAAGTATAAGGATCAAAATAGAGGTTTCCTTTGACAATAAACTCCAAATACTATAAGCATAACCATAAAATATAATCTTAAACAGTCTTGAGAAAGTAAACCCAGGGAATGATGTTAAACAGTAGCCCTGAATAAGTATAGTAAGCCCTAATGCAATAAACCAGGGGTATAATGTTAAACATCCTCCTTAAAAGGAAAAAAAAAATGTATACATACATACATATATGCATATGATTGTAATTAAAACATAGAACATAAATGAAAAGTGGCCGAGAAGTAAATGGGATGTATAATTATGGTACCATTAGAATTGCAGGTGGATTAAACAGCCAGTAAGATCTTCTTTGCAATGCCAGGAAAGAATGCAACCCACGATTGTGTTTCAAAAAAGTGTTGGGATCATTTTTTTTAGCTCTTTTTCTGCTTCCTCTGTGGAAGTAAAAAAGTAGAGATTACCTTGAATGTCCACATTCAGTTTGGCAGGATACAAGAGGCTGTATCTGATCTCTGCTTTCCATTTAATGTAGTAGAATGTGGCATGTTTAGCAGCTGCTGAGGGTGAGAAATCCGTGAAAATACGAATATAGTTATTTTCAAATATAATCTCATGTTTCTGTTTGAGAAGTAACATTAAATGTAGTTTAAATTGTAATTTTTCAAAAAGCACGATGAGAGTCCAAGGTTTAGAGGAATTTGACCCCCGTGATCCCCATTTGCGGTAAGCTGCTGCTATCTCGGTGTCTGATTTGAAGTATTCTCCAATTATTTTAGATAATAATTCAGCTACAAATTTCACTGGGTTTGGACTTTCACAATTCTCAGGGAAACCTTTGATTCTAATATTATTCCTTCTGCATTTATCTTCCAGTGCAGCTAGTCTGTCTCTGAGTGCTTTGCATTTGGAATTTGTAGCCGTTACTATTCCTTCCACAGTAGATGCTAGTTGTTCAGCTGTTTCAATACGATTTTTGAATGTTTGCTTAATGTCTTCTAACTGAGCGCCAAGTTCTTTAAGTTTATTCTCAAACTTAGGTGCATTTTCTTGTATTTGTTCCTCAAATTTTTCTAGCATACCTTTAAAAGCTGCCTCAACGTGATTATTTAAATGTTTCTCTTGGTCTTTATTATCCTGAAGCAGCTTCTTGTTTGTTTTGTGTATGTCCTTTATTTCATTTTTATATCTTTCTTGAGCTCCTTTATGTCTTCAGCGGTGGCCATGGCTCGGCCGATGATGTGCCAAGCCCAGTTGATGTTGACGGTTTCCAGCTCGTGAGGAGCAGCCAACAACATGGAAGGTAAGGCCATTTTCAGCTTCAATGAATCTTCTGGAATCGACAAGCTATCCTAGCCAGATTCACTTGTACAATTGTTCCCACTTTCGCTCTTGACTGGAGACGATACAGTAGCATCAAGTTACAGGAAATCTGTACTTTTGTTTCTGAAATGCCGTACCTTGAACTTGGACTTGAAGCCTGTCTAGGTTTGGGTGAAGCTTTAGCTGTCTTTTTCATTTTTTTCTGAACTCCTTTCCTGCCTGTCAAGTTAATATATGCTTGCAGATACTGTAATTGAGCTTCCTTGGGTTGAGCAAATACAGGATACCTCGGGAATAACACTGCTTCTAACGGAGTTCCACTTCAAACTTCCACCTTCTGTAACAGACGAGACCAATTCAGCAGCAGAGTTTTAACATGTGGTATATCCATAGATGATTATGGTTATCTAAACGCTATTTACTATTGGTATGCCATATAGTAAAGCAATAAATAAAATGGCAGAAAGATATCCTAGCAGGAAGAAGCACTTCTCAAAAGTGTGGAGCCCAGTAGATGCAGTGGTCTACATATGTGTGTATCTGTCAGTCTCCACTGCTGTAATGTTCATTACAATGTGCAAATTAATACAGCAGTTGAGTCATATAATGCTGTGTTCATCAGTTTCATTATCCACGTTAGATAGATAGATAGATAGACTTCTGATGACCGATTGTTCAGTTTCATTTTTTTCTAAAACCGGTCTTACAGCTTTTCATTTACACACCATTGTGTAGGCTCCACCCCACTTATGAATATCGATGAATATCGATGAATTACCCTAGAGTTGCAAAAGGCAAAGAAAAATTAATGATTTTTGTGCAGCATGATGTTATTTTATCCACTAGATGGCAGCAGAATACCATCCTAAGTGGTACATTTGATCACAATAGTTCATCCCAAAAGACTCTCAGGGTTAATTAGAATCAGAATCAGAATACTATATTAAGCCCAAAGGAAATTACTTATGTTACAACTGTACAGATAGACAAAGGCACTAATAACATGAAGAGCAAGTATTAAAAAATAAGCATATAAAATAGAATAAAAATATCAAAATAAACTACAATAAGTTCTCATTTATTTAAGTTCTCTGACTTCCGGCCTGTTGCTCTGATGTCACATGTGATGAAGACCATGGAGCGGCTGCTGCTTCACCACCTGAGGCCACAGGTCCACCACGCCCTCGACCCTTTGCAGTTCGCATACCAGGAGAAGGTGGGAGTGGAGGATTCCATCATCTATACGCTACATCGATCCTTCTCCCACCTGGACAGACGCAGTGGTGCTGTAAGAATTATGTTTTTGGACTTCTCTAGTGCCTTCAACATCATCCAACCCCTGCTTCTTTGGGACATGCTGACTGAGATGGGAGTAAACTCACACCTGGTGGCATGGATCATGGACTATCTTACAGACAGACCTCAGTATGTATTTTCCCTGGTCCTGTTCAGCCTATATACATCAGACTTCCAGTACGATTCGTTGTCCTGCCATGTGCAAAAGTTCGCTGATGACACTGCTATCATGGGCTGCATCAGGAGTGGGCAAGAGGAGGAGTACAGGAAGCTAATCAAAGACTTTGTTAAATGAACCTGAACACCAGCAAGACCAAGGAACTGGTGGTGGATTTTAGGAGGCCCAGGTGCCTCATGGACCCTGTGATCATCAGAGGAGACTGTGTGCAGAGGGTACAGACCTATAAATACCTGGGAGTGCAGCTGGATGACAAATTGGACTGGTCTGCCAATACTGATGCTCTGTGTAAGAAAGGTCAGAGCTGACTATACTTTCTTAGAAGGTTGGCGTCCTACAACATCTGCAATAAGATGCTGCAGATGTTCTACCAGACGGTTGTGGCGAGTGCCCTCTTCTACGCGGTGGTGTGCTGGGGAGGCAGCATAAAGAAGAAGGACGTCTCACGCCTGGACAAACTTGTTAAGAAGGCAGGCTTTATTGTAGGAATAAAGTTGGACAGTTTAACATCTGTAGAAGAGCGATGGGCACTAAGCAAACTCCTGTCAATCATGAAGAATTAACTGCATCCACTTAACAGTGTCATCTCCAGGCGGAGGAGTAGCTTCAGTGATAGACTTGTGTCACTGTCCTGCTCCACTGACAGACTGAGGAGATCGTTCCTCCCCCACACTATGCGACTCTTCAATTCCACACGGGGGAGTAAATGCTAACATTATTAGTGGGATTATTATTATTATTAGTCTGCTTTTACATGCATTTTTATTACTCTTTAAATTAATATTGTTTTTTGTATCAGTATACTGCTGCTGGATTATGTGAATTTCCCCTTTGGATTAATAAAGTATCTATCATTTGCTATGCTCTGCAGGTACACGGTGAATTAAGTGTAATAGACACTATCCATCTGAGTGTCTTACCAATAAAATAGAAAAAAACAAAATAAACAGAGGGAATAGCTTATTGTGTGGATGAGTGACTGGATGAGAAGTCTTTTAAGTCTGATGGCTGTGGGGAGGAAGCATAGCGCTTTATGCTAATCAGTCTACTGCTAAAAACGCTCCTCTTTCCAACCACAACACTATGAAGTAGGTGATTAGCATTTTCAATAATAGACTGACATCTTATCAACATTCTCAGTTTCCAAGCTGTCTGGTTTCTGTCCTACTACAGTGCCAGCCTTCAGAATCAGTTTGTTTAGCCTCTTACCTTATCTGCTACCTTCATGCTGCATACCCTGCATGCCACAATGAAAAAATGAGCACAGGCAAGCACACACTCATAGAACATCTGCAGCATAGTATTGCAGACCCTGAAAGATCTAGGTCTGCATAGGAAATACAGCCTACTTTGACCCTTCTTATAATGTATGTGGCCAGTGAGTTCTTAGAACAGTTAATTGTTTTTACATAGAATTCCTATCCTGAGTGAAACATGGACTTAACACCAATGAGGTTAATGACCAATTGGATAAGCTGGTGTCTACTAGCCCAATAATATGGATTTGACAAAAACTTTCTCCTTCAGTTTACAAACCAGTTGATTGGCTGGTCTATAACAATGTGTATAAACCAATTGGTTAAACTTGGCATTCATTTGAGAAATGAATTTCATAGGTGTATGTGATATCTTTATTTAGAAAAATTAAATGAATCCTAAAAAATGTAGAATAAGTACATCTTTAAACCATAGCTGCAAAGTATTATCTAGTTGAGAATCAAATGAAAAATTGTTTAGCCTCTAATGTATCTCAGAAGTCAAACTCAGTTGGAACAGCAGAAAACTAACACTGAGACATGGCCAGCACAGTGTACTAGCAACAGTAGGACTCCTGTCTCCATCAAAGCAAATCATTTCTGGAAAGCACTTACAATATGCAGTCAGGATGGTGATGGCAGCTATGAGCAAAACACATAAGAGGAGCAGAAGGACCAACTTGAACAGATGGCATTTGTTGTCTGGACTTGCATGTTGTTCCGGAGCTGTTAGAGGAAGAATTAAAGTTGAGTTTAAACAAAAAGGGAAGTGCACAGAAAAACATCACTGTGGCAATTAGAAAAAGCAGAGGTGGTCACACTCTGCTGTGGTCTCATATGACAATTACATTTTCCTTTATGGTCCTAAATTCTACAAAGAATATCCTGGAGTTAAATACAGTGCTTGCTGCATGTTGTAAGACATCATTAGATTTAAATTACAAAGTAGCACAATCAGTAAACACTACTGGCTTACTCTTTGGCTAACTAACCACAAGTGTTTGAACAGATCCTCTAAGTGAGAATTAGATTTTTTTCCCAATTTCAAATAGTGTAGAACACATATCAGTTACCCACTGACTTATAAAAGGTGGACTGGGATTCTTCCAGTTAAGCAGAGTAACTCTGCATGCTAGTATTGTGGAATAGGCAGTTACAATCAGTTTGTCCTTCTCCACTTTAAGCCCATCTTGTAGTCCACCAAACAGAGCTGTTAATGGATTAGGAGGAATTGTGACGCCAAGGCTGTCTCATAAATATTTAAAGATTTGTGTCCAAAATTATATTTATTTGTTGCATACCCAACTACTTCTATTTTAAATAGAGCAAAAAAATGTACTACCGTGTTTCCCCAAAAATAAGACCAGGTCTTATATTAATTTTTGCTCCAAAAGATGCACTAGGGCTTATTTTTAGGGGATATCTTATATTTATTCATGTACAACAATATGCATTTATCCAAATACAGTCATGTCATCTTCTTCTGGAATATCGTCATAACTCTCCACATTTAAACCCTGAATTCCAGCCTGAATTTCTTCGTACCCCAGCCGCTTTTAGGATCCTGCAGGATCGATATGTATGCTTCGATGTTTGATGAATGGTTTGATGTGGTGAAGCAAAATGGCGACAAAGAAATGCATTTGTGGTACTTTGATATTCAAGCGTTGCATATTCCCCCAAAGTAATGACACAATATATTTTAAAAGTCTCACATACTATCTTCTGTACTATCTATTTTTTTTTTTTTGAACTTCATAATACCATCAGAATGTACAGCGGCATATTTGAGCCAGTGAGACAAAAAAATAAGGACTTAATGAAAATGTCTATTTTGAACGGCTTCAAACTCAAAATGTCCACTTTAACTTCTTAGTTTACTTTATCATTAAAGTAGACTGTCGTAAATGTCATCTTAAAACCGACCCAGTTTTCTTCCTGACCTGACAGCAGTGGCAAGCAGCAATAGATCGCCACACGGAACACATTAAATTTATGATATTCCAGCTCTCTGCACACTTAGAATTTAGATTTATACTTGATATCAATTTCATGATGAAATGCATTAAAATGAAATGCATGTTACATTTTACAGATAAATAATTAACTTTGTTTAAATAATGAAACCTGTTAATAGTTACACATATGGGGGTGGCACTGTGGCAGAGTGGTAGCGCTGCTGTCACACAGGGAGTCATGTCCCTTGTGAACCCTGCCTGGAGTTTGTATGTTTTCCTGGTGAGTTTCCACAGTGTGCTCAATTTTCCATTCAAAGACATGAAGGTTTGAGGATTTGGTGAAGCTACAAATGACGTTCGTGTATTTGTGTGCTTGTGTTCACCTTGCAATGAGTTGATGCCCCATCCAGGGATTTTGTTTCTGTCTTGCGCCAGTGCTGCTGGAATGGGTGCATCCCCGAATTGATGGCTGTAATCATCAAACATCCTTTTCAGTGATATTGTGGCAAGGTGTCCTCAGAATTTAATGGTTGTTTCAGGCACACGCGTCACATCGTGTGAAGTACAGTATAAAGCAGCCTGAAAATCATGCTAGGGCTTATTTTTGGAGTAGGTCTTATTTTCGGGGAAACACGGTAGAATTTGTGATTAGTACATTGCTTTAAATGAAAGCTTAATGTATATTAAATTTAGAAATAATTTGTGCACATTTTTAAGGAGATATCAAACACAGTAAAAAATTAAATATGCTTTGTATTATTTAGGCAGTTTAACATGAAATCTATAAAAATTAATGGATTTCGATCAGAAATCAGCACCCATAAGTCATTTGCAAGGTTTCCCTGAAGTCTCTTTTTCTCTTTCATTCGTCTCTTTAGGCCTGAGATTCTGACGTGATTCTGATCTATTATTTGAGTATTTGTATCAATAAAATCATAAGCCAGTGGTTCCCAAACGTTTTCGATTCTCAGTGCCCTTGCTGAATCCAGGTTTTCTCAAGGCACACACCACCAACAACCGTCAAATTCTAATTTGCAAAATAGCCAATATATATTTTTTTTAATTAAATGGTTAGGTACCAATAAATAAAACACATATTTAAGATCACAAAAAAATTTAATTGAATGCGATTGAGACGCTGTGTCCACGGAGCCACATAAGAAATGGCCGGCACAGAAGGAAAGGGAAAATCGCTTGGGGAATGAGAGCGCGGCATTGGAGTGAAAGAAAGAGGACGAGCCAGCCAGCCAGCATGAATGAGAGATGTCAGCGTGATTCTATTTGCCACCTTGTAACATGCTAGCAATGCATTGCATGGTATGTCTGCTTATAAAAACTACCTTTTTGTTGATTGAACTCTTTTAACTTTCTGGTAAAGTAGTCACGAGATTTACTAACCATGCTGGGATGATTGGTTTCCAAATGACATTTCAACTTACTTGGGAGCATGCACTCTGGTGCCAAAACTTTCATACACAGTACACACAGTGGCCTCTCTTCACCATTGACTTCTGTCAACGTAAAACCAAAGTCCAAATAACTGTCATCATATTTTCGATATTTGTGCTTCTGCACACTCTGGTTGATGTTGCCACTGGTTGACTGTGTGCCCTCTTTATTTTCACTCTCACAACGCTTATTACTGTTTAGTAAAAAAACGATCCCTTTTCAAAAATCCATAAAAAAAGAAATACTTCAAAAACTTCACTTTACTTAATCACAACAATACACAGTTGATACAATCACATAGAACTAATTCAGCACTAAGACCTTGCGAAACCGACAGCTATTTATATAAAAGCGCCATCTAATAAATATTTGTGGAGGCTTTGAAACAGTTATTACTAAGTGTGTTACTGGTTTGCATCAGGTCCGTCAGGTGCTGCATCCTATCACATTGATTTGAAAATGGAAATAAAATTATGAAAATTTTGTAATATTTCACAGCACCCTCTGAGGAAGCCGCAGATCCCCAGGGTGCCCCAGCGCACACTTTGGGAACCACTGTCATAAGCTGTTTTTAATGTCTGTTTGTGCACAAGTCATGCAAAAATGCACTGGGGATGATGGGAGGACATTGCACAAACTTTTTTTCCAACCAAAGCAGGACCTCATTTAAGACTAAGTATTTTTGTCTCATCTGGAGTTGTGTTTGGCCATGTTGAATTTCCAAAAGTAACCTTTTCCTGTTTATTTATCCTTATTCGACCCCAGGTAATAAAGTGGTCCCATTGTTGAATCATATTAAAATTTGAAAGTGAAAATTATCATCAGCGATTTGACATTTTATTCAACCAAGCAAGCATTTATGACTGCCTTATCTGTCTTTGTCCTTGTTTTTGTCATCCCTGTTCAGCTGCTGAACATATACAACGATCATTAGCCTCATCAGTTAGTCACATGGGGGATAGCTTAGGGGCTCTGGTGATGATAATTTCCCACTGCTTCACAGGTTGGCACTGTTTACTATCACCTTTCGCTTTCTCCCCTTGCAGACTGGAAGACTGATGGCTTTAACATCCATGACGTCACTTCTACTGTCCATTCACGTGGACCAGACCCTCCCTTCTGGAAGACCTTAAAAAAGATTCACTATCTTGTGCAGACAAGATTTAGACTTGTGTCTGAGACATTTATTTTTCAAGACCATTTGTTAAATGCATTTATAGAGAGTTTGCCTGTGGGTGGCCAAAAACTATACAAGTTTCTATTTTCTGTCTTACAATGTTTTGTCTACACAGCCAACCAATCCATGACTCCTGACCGTTGGATGAAAAAGTCATGATTGAAGTCATTCAATCCATATGGAAGTAATTAGACTGTTGTTCTCCTGACTGCTATCACCACTGTAATGACAACAGGAGGTATGAGAGGTGTGTCACACACGTGTGCATAGGAGGCAGCTGAAGGGCTTAGAGATGAGTGATAATACATCTGCCCCCGGGGTGCACTGACGCTCTTCCCTTTCCCGGGAAATCCCCCCAGGAGCCACCGTCTCGACTCAAGACACATCACTTCCGGTCCCGGCCCCGAGGACGACATCACTTCTGGTCCCGGCCCCGAGGATGACATCACTTCCCCCAAACTTCCTATAAAGCCTCACACCTTTTCCCTGGAAGGCAGTTCTGTTTTGGACTATGTCTTGTAAACTTGACTCAACTATGAATCATTTACGTTTGCAGCCGGGTGGCTGCCCAAACTCTTGCCATGTCTCTTGTCTCTTCTTCTCACAGGTGGAAGATCAGAATCAGCCTCTTTACACTGATTGGTAGTGAGTAACCTTAAAAGGAACCATTGGCATCTTTAGTGTTACTTTGCTGCAGCGCTCAGATCTTCAGCAGTTAAAGAAAACAATAATAAAAATAGAAAAGCTTTCATCCAGAGCAAACAAAGATATTTAAGTGAGCTTTGAAAACTCAAAAATATTGAATGAAAAAATACATTGCACTTTTGTAATTAAACTTTTATATTGGTTGTAGACATCTGATGCCTGAGCTCAGTTTCAGCTCCAGGAAACATCTACTGCAGGAACATTTTCTGTTCTTTGTTTTTGATACCGATAAGTCAGCCCTATCCCATTGAGCAGTGCTATGTCTTGCCTTGTGTTTTGTTCTCTAAAAAATGTGCTGTCTTAAAGAACCACAGCTTTTGTGCTCAGGTTTTGTTTTTGCTGTGTTTTATAGCTTCAGCTGCACTTTCAGCAAAGTGTGAGGGTTTTGTAATCCTGTCTGTGATTCATCTACAGACAGGCTTTGTCCTGTCTATGGAGACACTGAACTCAAGATTTGCAACAGCTGCACTACTCCCTGTTTGCCACTTTCCATCCAAGAACAGAAGCTGCTTAGCTGAAAGCAAAAATAAAGAAATGTATTCTGGTTTTAACCAACCGTAACCTAACCCTACTGCATATACTCCTCTGATATATCTTTTATTTTTTTTACCACCTTTACTGTAATCTTCTCCAAGAGTTTAGTGATTAACCTTCACCATTGAAATCCAGTATCAGAGGGCAAATAGGTAAATAATAAATCTTTTTGTTCAAATAGTCAGATTGTAAAAGCATTATAAAAAAAAGTTAAACAAAAGAACACATTTTCTTCTTCAGTTTGAACAAATTTCTTTCACCCACCCAATTTTTGCAATGTAAAGTAACAGACAAACCTGTGCCCATCAAAGAATCATGAAGCATAGCTTTTCTTCACAAGATAATTGTTTCCTATTCTAGACCACTATTTTTGCGTTTTTCCTTTGCTGTTAAATACTATCCAGCACCACATATTAATTTACAAATTGAATAATGTGAGCATATATTATGCTACAGATTCAAGGCCTTCTTAAAATCATTCTCAAACAGGATACACAACAATTTTAAAAGGGAATTCAACCAAACAAATATGCTTTCCAAGATGATATTCTCCTTTATCCATTGATCACACTCTGTGCCAGTGATCTGAGAGACCAGATTGATCATTATTGAGCGCTATGGTAATAAAAAATATAATTTGTGGAGGATGAAAGCCATTACTGAGTTTTTTATGTTCTTTAATAACCTGTTTATTTATAGCAATCTGATTTCTAACAAAGCTGTGTAAACTTTTATTCTGGTTTGAGAAACTGGATTATCGGTCTCGGAGAAACCAGGTTAACACACACAGATTTCTCCACGAGTAACCCAGTTATGTGGCCATGTAAATCCATAACCACGTTATAATTAAGAGTGTTTGTAGTCTGCGCATGTCCATTACACATGTGTTCTGCAGATATAGGTAGAACCGTCCTCAAGATAAATTTCCAGAGGCAAATGCTCAGGCGATTTCATCATTCCTTCTACTAGCTGAAATAGTCTGTCTTAAAATTCCAAAAATTGCTGAATTTATGTTGATGATCTACACATACAGTTCTAGGCTTAGCAGCACACTCTTGGGGCAAGAAAGGTAATGTATTAACAGTAATGTGCGTTATGTAGTCCAAATACTTTTTAAAGAAATGAGTATTATCCCAGCAGCACTGACAAGACAAGAAGCACGAATATAGGTATGTCAGTCCTTGGCAGGGCTCAATCACAAATAGCCAAGCAGAAAAGATTGTGTTGCATGCAATCCAGTAATAAAAATCTATAAAGTGTCAGTTTAGTTTTAATCCAGTGTCGTGTGCACATAGGAGACAGCTGAAAGACTCTAGTGACTATAATTCTCCCGCTGCATCCTAATGCCTTTTCTCATCCTCCCTCTGCAGACTGGATGATTGGTGGCTATAACATCTATGACGTCACTTCCTGTGTCTGTCCATCTGCACCTACCTCAAAACCGGAAGCCCCACCATCTTTGTTAAATTCTGGAAAGACGTTTCTGCAACATATTGTGTGCTTTCGTTTTTTTGTGTACACCTTCAATTATATGGGGTCACCAGTCCTTCTCTTAAGCCAGCTGTTTTCTATTGATAGATTTGAAATATTGTGTTTGGGTAATGCAGTGGCCAGTGTTCACACCTCAAATCATTGGAGCTTAAGCCGAAAATGTGAAAAGTGGATGGATGTTATTTACTTCGCAACACCTGAATGACCAAATGTATTTATAACATTCAAGAACATTTTTACAGGTGTTGTGCTTTTTGGATTCACGGAGGCTGAGAATTATGTTCAAAGCACAGTTTAATGACGTTGCAGCGTTTTGCTGTAGGAGAATTCGAGAAGCATACTTGCACACGTAAACAGAGTTTTTTAAAAAAACAGGTTTTTACCGTAACTGGGTTATTTACCTTATCCCAGTTTTGTGTGTGCAGGCAAACACACTCACTGTCACAATAAGAGAAGCAGCATGTGGTGGAAAATCCATTAGAGGTCCCACCAACTATGTGAAAAATAAAGCTTCAATAAAATTTCAGAAATGTATTGAACCTACAAGAGCTTGTTTCTGTTATGATTGAATAGAGTTTTGATGCAATTGTCAGCTCTTTTCATCACTTTTAAAATTGCCAGTTTGTCTTTTGTTGTTCTTTTTGCTAAATATTGTTTTCTTTATTTGCATGTTTTTGGTTAAATCTTAACTGAATCAGTGGCATGTCTGAAACAAGCAGGCAGTGTGGTGTAGTGGTTAAGGGTTTGGATGTCAAATCCCGTTACTGACACTGTGTGACTATGAGCAAGTCACTTCACCCATCTGTGCTTTAATTGGGGAAAAAAGCAAAAGAAACTTAACCGATTTTATCCCTTAGATGTTGTAAGTTGCCTTGAATAAAGTTGTAGGTTGTGTAATAATAAGTTCATTCATAGTTTTAATTTTTGTATGCAAACTGGTCATAACAACAGATGTGAGAGAAAACCAAAGGTACACAGAGAAAGTACACACTCTCAGAAGGTGAACATAGACAATAACTAAACCAGGGGCCATGGAGATGTAATGCCACAATATGAACATACTGGCCCTCAGCAATGATTAAACATTCATATTTATTTAAAAGGGTAGCCCAACTGAATATTATGGCTGTCAGTACATTAGACCTGCTATATGTAATTGGGATTGTGAAAATGAGAAATTCTGAGATTTTCAACTTTGTATCGATGTGGAAACACACCATGATCCTTCCCAGGTTGCACATTTTGCACTGTGGTAACTGCTGGTGCTCAGCCACAGACTCAGAAGCACCTTTCCTAAAGCATAAGCCAAAAGAGAACTTCATTAATTGTTCATACATGGACAGGCTATTAGCAGAGCGCTCAGAGGGTTTCCTTGTGACGTCAGCGCTCTCATTTATCCCCCAATGTACTTTGCAGCACTGCCTCAGTAAAACTGCTACCACAATTACTTGTGCAACCCTGAACTGAAAATAACAATTTTACATGATGAATGAAATACCACAAAACCTTTGTTGTCTACTCATTGTTATCCTATACAGGTAGTTGTCAACTTATGACCACGTTTGGTTTCTGATGGACCGGTCATAAGTTGATCTGGACATATTCAAACCTGAACATATGTATAGTACTGTAAAATAAGTCCCTTAAGTCATATTGTTTGTTTTATATCCTCTTTTATCATTATTCTTAGCACAATGTGCAGATTTGCTTTCATTTGTAATTTTTTTTATTTTATTATTTTGTTTCATTACAGTTGTTGCTCACATGGATGCCAAACTTTAAACAGCTTCACGAATCCTTTCTTTGTCTCTGTTATGTTACATCATCAGTGTGAACCTCGAGCGATGTTCATTGTGTTAACTGTGAGAGGAGATTGTACTGTCAGAGTCTGAGCATTTATATGTTTTCTGTTTTAACATTTCAGCCTGTGAAATAAATGAGTCATACAGAACTGGCATGGCGAAAACTATTGTTTGCCTGTGAGATGTGGTACTGGTCATAAGCCAAACGGTTGTAAGATGCATAGGTCTACGACTACCTGTAAATGAAAAAACTGATGATTTAACATTAACACAATAAACGAAGTAGGGAAATATAACAGGAACACAACAGGAAAACATGCCACATACTGAATGCTATCAGGATTTGGTGAAGCTCCAAATAGCTAAACTTAGTGTTTTAGACACCCGTTGCACAACTTAATTAAGGTTACATAAAATAAAGTGAAAAAGAATGTGAGATATGAGTGAGTAGAGTGCAGTTATAGGGCTGTAAAATGAGAAAATACCACCTCCAAGCATGAGATGGTGCTGTCAGTAACAATGTCTCCTCTTTTACCTCCAGGGCCAAACGTTCCCAAGGCTGCTCAAGTCTTTTTCTCGACCTCAAACCTAAAGTCTTACCCTCTTCATCCTGGCTGGGATATAAAGAAAATTGGTTCCAAAAGTTGGCATTCATATGTGAAGCCTCAATCTGAGTGATCGCCAGAAATGATTACTTAGTAATTTGCAACATCGTGAATAGTCTTTTCTTTTTTTTTGTGTTTATTTGCAACTACTCTTTATCTGGTTTTAGGATATACCCCTATGGTACCAGAATCCTTTTTATATGTATTTCTATTTAATTAAAAGAAGTAAAATGCCTGCATCTGCATGAAGTCAAATCATATTGCTCAAAACAGTAATACCTACTGTAACAAAGGCTCTATATAGGTGCCTGACCCGACACAGACTCACACCGAAGGCACATATAAAAACCAACAACTTTTATTTTTCTTTACCTTTGGGGAACGTCTTCCCCGTGACCCCCCACAGGCACAACACAGTCCCAAGTACACCAAAACACAAGCACAAACACTATTCTTTGGCACCCCTACTCCTCCTCCAAGCTCCGTCCTCCTCCTCCTCCTGACTCTTGCCATTGAGTGGTGGCTGCTGGCCCTTTTTATAGTCCACCTGGAAGTGCTCCAAGTGGTTGACTGACGAGTTCCAGTTGCACTTCCAGGTGTGGCGAATACACTGCCCATACAGGCTCAGGAGTCCCAGCTGCAGCACCCCCTGGTGGCGCCTGTAGAACCCAACAGGGCTGCACCCAACTCCAATTCCCATGGAGCCCTGCAGGAAACCGAAGCACTGCTCCAAACCAGGGGGGTGGCCATCTACCATCCAGGGGGAGGTATTGCACAGTCCATGGCTGCTCTTCCTGAACATTTAGCGAAGGGGCATCCCGGGAAAGCATGGACCCTGGCTGTCCGCCACACTACTCATATTGTACTTATGAGTTTCAAATGATTAACTTGTTCATCCCTAACAAAATTACCAGCATCTTTCTAGTCTGTTCTTTCTTTGATTCAGGTTAGGTCCTTTGAATGAACTTCTGACTGCATGAATGTCAAAGAAAGTTGTCATGAATTACCAACCAACCACCTTGCCACAAAATACCCACAGGCATACCTTCACACTCACTCCAGAACAATTGTGTGTGAGCTGCATACCAACCACATAGGACTGAGTGTTTAAAATGGTAAGAAAACCACAAAAGGGCGGTGACATGAAGGCACCCATTAGGCCTTAAATGACTTCTTTGAGGAGGATGCAGTTTTCTGAAAAACCATCTGTAGAATCTTGTGGCGGAGAGCACAGCAGCCCTCTATGATCCTTGAAGTCTTGTCATAATCCCACCTTGGACTGTAATATATTTTGTTCCTTAGCATAAATTACACACCTGCAGCCTAGAGGTGTAATAAGCAACTATTTACTCTGTGCTTCATTCCTCTGGCATTTGACTAAGATCGGCTAAGGCAGTAAAAGGGGGTTTCAAGGTTGTTAGGAAAATATTTATGCCAAGAGTAGAAAAGTCCTTAAAGGGTCATATTCTGTCAGTGATGTCAGCCATAATAAAGTGAAACTTATTTTGGGGTTCTGAGAGACTCTAAGGTGTCCTTTTCAGACACAAATCCAGGTCTGGCCCTACGCTGGAAATGTAATTGATACCAGCGAACAGAAATTTGTATTTTGTGTTACATGGATGCTAATGTTCCAATAGAAAAATTATACCTCATATTATTAATATATAAAAATGCCAGAACTTTATTTGTTTCCATGGGAAAATTTGACTTTTTACAGAAGCTTGTTTAAAAGAAATTCGAAATGTACTAACAGGAATAAAAGCAGACAAAAAGATGAAATGATAAAACTGGAATGAAAATAGTGTCAACATTTAACACTGGAAACACAATGTTTCAAAATATTAAACAATAAACTGAAATCAAAAAAACAAAATGCTTCAAGAAAATCATATTTAAATCACATCATATTTGATACACCATTGTCTTGGACGGAGTGGATAAAATGAGAGAAAGGGTAAGAATGCCCTTGTGAGTTAAAAGCCATCCTGAACAGATGGGCTTTAAGTTGCCATTTCAAAGTAGGAATTGAGTTGGCTGATCTAATTGATTTAGAGAAGCCGTTCTAAAGTCTTTTCACTATGGAACTGAAGGATCAGTCATCCATAGAGCTAATTAACAGGTTAGTATGGGGCACAACAAGAGTGTGAGAATCATTGAACCTTAATGGGTAGGCTGTAGGTCACTGACATAGTCCGGTGCGGTGCAAAGGCACTTAAAACATTATAGGTTGGTCACAAGATTTTTCATTAAATCCTATAGAAACAGGGTGACAGTGACAGTGGTAGAGAACAGGTGTCATGTGCTCCCTGTTAAAGGTCTTAGTAAGAAATCTTGAAGTAGACTTATGAACCAGTTTGAGCTGGAATAATAGATTAGAAGGGGTGCCTGCCATTAAAGAGCGGTAGAGATATATGGGTTGAATAAGAAAGGGAGGAATGCCAATAAGCAGGACATCTGTTTTGTTGCAGTTTAATATTAAAGAATAATGTTTTATCCAGGTTGTAATTTTACTAAAGGAAGTTGTGACCTAAGAAATCTCTGATGAACATTCACTTTTAGCACTGAAATACTGAAGACTTGAATAAAGTCCACATATAAATGATGACCCAGTCCAAAGTGGCGAATAATAGGGCCAAGGGCAGGCATGTAGATACAGAAAGCAGAGCCTTAAAGAGCTCCTTGTGTGACTCTTAGACTCTTAGCTATCTGGCTTAAGGACTTAAATCACTGGTGGGCATTGTCAGGAAAAAGTGAGGAAAAAGGAGAGCAGTACAGTAGGTAAGGTGAGATTGGGGAACACAGGTGAACTCAACACAGCAAGGATCCAAGAAGGTCTCAGTCTACAGCTGGGGTTAATCCACAGGTTATAGTCTTACTGCTGTAAGTCTTCATGGAAGTAGATACCAGTAGTCAGCAATCCACTCAAAAGTCCCAAATTATAGCATGATATGCCCAAAACATAATCAGAGGAATCATCAGGGCAAATCATAAATTAATAATTCCACAGGTAAAGGCACCTCTCTGCTACAGATGGTAGTGATGAAGAATATTGCAGAAACAGAATAATATTCTTACAATTAGATATCAGCAGCAACAAGCAATTTAAAAGAAGATTCAAATTAGTTGTTCAAGAAGTTATGATTTTAACTCTTTCAAGGCGGGCATCGACTTATGTCGACACTTTGGGTTGAGGCAGATGTCAAGAATGTTAATTGAGTCCAGTTCCTAAAAAGAATTAAAATCCAAGATGAAAAGTAATAAGTTGTAAAAGTGGCAAGTTGGTGCTACCATCTCGAGCTGAGAGACGACGGGCTGCCTTCTTCCTCAACAGTGCAGAGAAACTGCCCAATGAGGGCAAATGACTCCACCTCTTCCAGTCCCTGGGCCATAAAAGTGAGACCGCCCAGAAGGAAGTGTCTCTTCTTATTTAAGCAACCTGAGAAGAAGAGCCCCACAGCCTATTTATAGTCAATCTAGTTGTTTTGACTGAGCTAACCCAAGTGTTATGAGGCAGCATTTTTGTTTCATTTTTGAACGCCATCACACATTGATTTTGTGGAATTCTGCAAGTAAATGGGGAAAGTCGGGTTGGCACCCCAAAAATTTGTCACAGTATATCAGCAAGTCATTCCCTCGGATGACCACAATAGAGGCACCTGTCATGCAAGCTGGTGACCCTCAGAAAAATGTCTTCTGATTGGGTGACTTTGGGGTCTGCCAGATATCTTCCCATCAGAGTTTCTTCCACTTTCCAATTGTCTTTGGATTGTGTAGGACACCAATGGACTCACTGACTCTTTGATCTTCTTTGCAATTTCTTTAAATGAAAGGCCTACACTTCTAAGGGTAATGATGCTCTGCCTCATTTCATTTCTTAATTGCTGTTTGCTTCAACTTGCAAGGCTTTATTTACTTTAATTGCTGCAGAACATCTGTAGATTGTAACCTATTAGTTGTTCTTTGAAGAAGGGCCATTTATAATATTCTGATATTTCCTTTATTTCAGTTTTTGCTCTCCTAAACTTAAAATTTAAAGTTTGGGTACAGTTTATTGCTTACCTTTTCATCATTTTAGGTCATTCATTGCATTTCAACTAATTAAATTTGAAGAAAAACTAGAAAAATTGAGATGTTGATGATTCAGTCTTTATCTTAGTGTTTTTACATGGGTTGTATTACATTATTTTGGTGATTGACTCCTTGTAATTCTTTACTGGCTACTGTTATATTTAAGCTACAGTTCCTTTGTTGGCTTATGTTTAAATTTCATGTTTTATGTCTTTTTTGTTTATTTTTTAAGAATTAATTACAGCAGCTTATATTGTTATTTATATGTATTATTTGTTTTATTATCTATATTGTATAACTGTATTTTATTACTTGAGATCAACAGTACAGAGCAACAGGGATTGTGGAAGAGAAGTGAAAAAGAGAGTGCAGGCAGGGTGGAATGGATGGAAGATGTCAGGAGTGATTTGTGACAGATGGATATCATCATGAGTGAAAGGAAGGTCTACAGGATGGCAGTGAGATCAGCTATGTTATATGGGCTGGAGACGGTGGCACTGACCAGAAAGCAGGAGACAGAGCTGGAGGTAGCAGAGTTAAAGATGCTAAGATTTGCATTGGGTGTGACGAGGATGGACAGGATTAGAAATGAGTACATTAGAGGGTCAGCTCAAGTTGGACGGTTGGGAGACAAAGTCAGAGAGGTGAGATTGTGTTGGTTTGGGCATGTGTAGAGGAGAGATGCTGGGTATATTGGGAGAAGGATGTTAAAGATAGAGCTGCCAAGGAACAGGAAAAGAGGAAGGCCTAAGAGAAGGTTTATGGATGTGGTAAGAGAGGGCATGCAGGTGGTGGGTGTAACAGAGAACGATGAAGAGGTCAGCAAGACATGGAAAAAGTTGATCCGCTGTGGCAACCCCTAATGGGAGCAGCCGATGGAAGAAGAAGAAGAAGTATAACTGTATTGTATCTATCTATTATTTGCTTTCTATGTGGGTAATCTTATTTTCTCACGTTTCTGGTGTTTTGTGAATGAACGCCTCCAGAGGTGGTGCCACTATTGCCTCACCACTAAGGAACCACCCACAGCCTATAAAGGCAGGTTAGGAAACCGACTTCCTTGCAGTTTGTTGGAATGTGCTTTGGTGGAATAGAGATTGTTTTGGTGTGTATTGCCGTTTTTTTGGGTTTTTTTGGATTTTCTTTGATTTCATGAATTTTTGCCTGTATTTGGATTCATTTGCTGTAATTATTATACTGAAGCTCGGACGCTGTGGTTTTCTTTTTTGTTAGTTTTGAATATTTTATTAATTTTCTACCATTTTTGTGTTTATAATTTTTGTTTTTTCTGTCCACCCTGGCCATCCTTCTTAATAAAGATTTTTCATTTGCCAGTTATTGCACAAGCCAAGGGTTTATGGAAATTTCCTCTCTTGCAAGGCATTTTAATACGTTTGAGACCTTGCCACAACTTTTGAAGCCAAAGCCCCATTTGGCCTATTGCTGGCCAAAGTCTGCTAGTGAAGTAGGAACTCAGGCTGCATTTTAGTGTATCTTATAGGGAGTGGCATTTTAGGATTCTGGCCTGCTTTGTGGCTCAGTTGCGCATACATTACACCATTGCCATGTTGTTTGCAGCTGAATCACAACAACTCTAATTATAGTTAAGTTTTTCAGTTTAGAAAAACAAATTTTATCACTTTTGTTTTCAATTTAAATTTTTAGTTCTCAAAGAAATATTTTGTATGATTTCTAAAAGAAATGCACAATTCCTGCTTTACTATTTATAACATCAGAGCAGTGCACTCTAACACATCGTACTAATAGTCCACCTGGAGTAGTCAGTTTGGGAAAAAGAATGCGTGGTGGCAGTCCAATGCCATTTTAATTTTGTTTAACTGGCTTAACAGTCCAAAAAGAGGGCAGCCATGTGCAGGATTTGAACACAGGACACCAGAGGTCAGGAAGTGGCAGGGCTGCCCAATATGAAATAAAGATGTTTGACATACCGTACATGCAACTGATAAGGCTTTAAATTCTGACAAGCCATGTATCCTAAAGTGACTGGCAGACAATAAGTTATCTTGCCCTAAAAATAAGAAAGTGCCACTCCTCTCTGCATTTAGATTGTGCATCTAAGTGAGAGATGTGGGAAAGCAGAAGAGCAGAAAGAGGATGTTATCATTTTAATTTTATACAAGGGAGACGCCTTTACACAAGGTTACTGTCACTTGGTGCTGCAGACTACATACGCATGTTATATTTAGTTAACTAAATTGCTACACTGAAATCACAGGCCAGTTGTTGGGTTTAAATGTACTGCCTTTTGGTTAGGTGGCTTGTAATCTCTTATAATATCTTTAGATAGAAAAAAGAAACAGAATTTAAAATCTTGAGTGATGAAAATCCTGTAAAGGATTTTCAATAGAAGGTTAGCATGTCACTGCAGCCTGTAGATCCGGTGTGTTATCTTGTTACTTCATCCTTTGCTTTTATAAAGTGCCTTAAAAAAGTATGGAGACTCTTTAAAGGTTTTTAAATCTTAATGGATGACACAAGACTATCAAATATCTTTTATAATTAAAAAAGAATTTCTATTTAAACTGTCATACGTCACAATTTAAAATGAGTTACCATATTTGCCTTCATAACAGCCTTTGTTTGTGCACCACTGAAGTAAAAACTGTAGTTTGTTTAGGAATCATTTGTTAAATAATGAACAAATAAAAATACTCAAGAGTCCAAGAGAAATTGATCAATAAGGGAAATGAGGCAAAATGAGACCAATGTCTTTGGAAAAAATAGCAGCATTCAACAATCATCTTGTACGTTTCCAATTGAAGCAAATGGAGATCAAGAGGTGACATGATCAAAATGTTACTGGTAAATGAAGGGGGGATCAAGACTGTTTAAAATGAGTTCCTCAACAACAGTTACAAACTTGTTAAGTAAAGATTTCACCCAAATGTTAGAAAGTTTTTCTTCACGCAGAGAACTAGAAACACATGGAATAACCTACCAAGTGTCTTTGTATACAGCAGGACCTTAGAGAACTTTGGTTAATATGATGGTCAGGCATCTTGGGCTGAATAGCCTGTTCTCATCACAATTTGTCTAACGTTCTAATGTCTTAGTAGCCAATAGTTGTGTAAAGAAGTGTTGGAGAGGTGTCTGAAGAATGATGATCCACAGAATGATGGTCCAAAAAGTTGACGACTATTTGAGTAGAACTGTCCCAGGTGAACTTTTCCAGAAAGCATGAAAACGAATCAGCTAAATTAACAGAGATGGTTGCTTAGTACCAGGATGTTGTTCAGAAAAAACACTGTTCATTCCCTGAAAAATTCAGTCACTGTGATGAACTATGGTGGCAGGAGCGTCAAAGTGAGAGAAGTAAAGCAATGTTGGAAAGAGTAAAGGAAAATACCACAAAAGCGTCAAATATCTGAAGCTTTAAGGTTTTTTTTCAACATTTTAATGAGGGCAGTCAAGAGTGAAAAGATGAGTATCCCTGACTAACCCACTCAAAAAAGTCCTATAAATATGAATATGCTTGAGAAAATCTGAAGCGAGGGATATCAAAAACAAAATGAATGTGTAAAGTGATGTACATGGAGTCGAAAAAACTTAAAGCAGTCATTGTTACAAAAGACAGAGTTAAGAAAATGTCATATATTGTACTGTTCAGTGGCTGATAAGTGTCATAGTGATGTGTGTGATCACCCTGGCATCATGGCCAAGTATTGTTACTACCCTGCACCCTATAACTGCTAGGTTCCAGCTGCCCCATGTCTCTGCCTGGATAAAGAAGTTAGGAAAATGGATAGAAGGATTCAGCATGTTCCAGAACGTTATTAGAAGCTTTTGGAAACAACCAGTAAAGAGAAACTCTATCTGGCATTCAAGCGGCTTAAGGATACTAGAGACGGGGCTCTGAGAAGGCGAATGGACGAAGTGAAACTTTTCCAGCTTAGATGGATGTGTAAATGAAACCTTCTTTTTAAATTGGTTTGCTGAAGAGGAAGGTGTGGTCTTTTTGCTGGATGTACCTGGTGGGAGCACAGCCGTGAGAGAGCAGCAAAGCCAATAAACAAAACACTGGGTGAAAGCTGGAGAGTTAGTACAGTGAGGGCACTAGTGGCATTGAATCTTGAGTACGGCAGAGTGACGTTAAGTTGTGCTTTGGATCAGCTAGTGCAGACAGGCTGGAGTGTCCTGGGCTGAGAAGGCAGCATCTCTCAGGGACCCAACATCGGGCAGACTTGTACATACAGTAGTTCAGTTAATAAAGTGTCAATGAACTTTCATTCACCTTGCCATATTTGTATTCCTTTAAACATTCGCATGAGTGACAACAGCTAGATGTATTACTGAGTACCTCTGTTTGCTACAGTATATACTTTGTCTTCTTTTTGACTGTTCTGGCATTTTTTAATTCTTTTCTTCCTGAACATGTCATTTTGAGTTATAGATACATATACTGTAGGAACAGAATATTTAAATATTCTGTTATATTCTATTATAATAACCAGCAACATTAGGGCTGTAAATAGTCTGAATATTTTTGTGTATATTGTATTACCATATAAATACTAGAGCAATCCAAATTCTTTTACCAGTTAAGTCGAATTTGCATCTTTTGCTGTTTGCTGAAGCAATTTAGATTTGGAAAAAAGGATGAATATGACACAAAAGTACAGAATATCATGTTATACTTCATAAATATTGTGCTATAGAAATCGAAAGTAAGTAAACATAAAAGGTTTGATTTAAAATGCTTTACACACAGTAACCTTGGAAAAGTTTTATTTTACTCTTTTGAGATACTCTAGATTGTATTGTGTGCAATATTCTGCTTCATTTTAATTACTATATGTTCTATTTTTACAGAGTACAGAGAGCTAGATTTCCAAGCAGAAGAAATTTATGTTAAACTGAATTTAATAGAATTTCTCAAAACCTTTCTACAGTCTGTGAAAAAGTATTATCTTAATGTTGATCCCACTATAAATAATATGAGACTTAGAATGCAACTGACAAAAAAACACAAACCAAAATTTCGTATTGCCTTCACCAAAGGGAAGGTGTGAGTTGATTTGTGCCAAGCTGACGGTATTAAAACCGCTCTTACTAAAGAAAACTCTTCTCTTAGAATTGTATAAAAGGATGTTAACCTACCCTTGTGCTGTTCTTCAGAATTTTTCTGACAGGAATAGTTATAATTCTCATAGACATTTTCACAATCGTGGTCCCAGTTGTTCATCTCCATCATCACTGCGGTCTAAAGAATAACTGAGCAAAAGAGGGGAAAGAGGAAGTTAATGTGCTTCCTTTGTGAAAAACATTGTACTGTTTTATGGTTTTTTGTCAGCTCAGCTGTTTATATATATTTAGAAATAATGATATCAATTGTGCTTAAAGAAGCTGAATTTGAATTAAACATAACACATTCAAACTGCATAGATTTGCAATTTAACAAAATGAAACACAGCGTCCTGCCCGATCCTCACAAGCAAGGACTGCAGTTAAGGATCTGGTGCAATTCCTTTCTTTCTTTATTTAACTTTGCCCTTTATCTTTCCTTACAAATCTTACATAAAAACTACATAACAAAGCAGAAGCCTATGCTGTGGGGTATTACATATGACAAGGGTAAATGAACATTTACAATTAACAACAAGGTAAAATTAAGGGGCCAAACCAATTAAACCCTGTAACTCACAAAATGCTTGATGTATTCCTATAAATAATTGGCCATGATTGCAATATCTGTGAAGAGTTAACAGTAGAAGTAGGTATGGGAATGAAAACCTGCAGTCACTCAGAAGATTGAAATTCCACTGCTCTGCTGAGTCAATCTGACTTAAAAATTATAAGCAGTCTAAACTTACATAGAGGGCTGCACACAAGTCTTTGATTTCTTACCAGGGGACAAATCAAGTTCTATCAAATCTTATCTTTTAGCTGCCTTGGAATGGGTTAAGAATTAGGAAATGCATTTTGGCAGGTTAGAAACATTTTTGTGCTTCAGGTCTTTTTTTTTGGGTTCACAATATTTTTCAATTTTGAAAGCTTAATTTCAAGCTTTGTTTTTATATATATGTTTGAATTGTAGTCTTTGTTTGAGAAAGGATCAGATTTTTTTATTTTACATTTTAAGTGTGTCACATCACCATTTTAAAAGGTGGAGGTTGTTAGGGGATGTTGCCTGGTTGCTATGGACCTCATCCCTGTCTCACATCACAAAGTCTCGCTATTAAATTATAATGCAGCACAGAAGTCCTTTTATCAAAGACGCAGATTTAATTAGTGGATAAATGTGGTGAGAAAGTCTTGATTGTGTTACTTTTGTTTTGATTTGAAGCTTTTTTTGTCACAGTTTGGCTTTTGTCACAGTGTTTTGGGTCTGATAAACCCTATGTGGTTTGTAGTGATGGCACAGAAAAAATGTTAATCTCATATTTTCACGGAGAATGGAGGGAACAAAGTAACAAAGTTCATGCTTGAATGGAAGCACATGCTGGACCACAGCAAACAACATCAAAAAGACAATTAAAAAAAGAATAGAAAACATGTTACTGTCATGTCAAGTCTTCCAGTTGTGTGCTCACAATGGGTAAAACGCATGCATTTTTTGCAAAAATACTGTTAAATCAAGAAAGTAGTCCACCACCCTAAAGCCCTTTCACACATGGTCACCCTTTTGAATTAAAGACCTGCCTAAGCCCCTGATTAGTTTTTGGTGTTGAGTATTCCTTTAAATGAACCTCTGTGTTTGTGTGTGTGCATCAATATTCCTAGTGAACTACTTGAATCCTGTCCAGACAGAGTTTGTTCAAACATTGCGTTGAAATGCTAGAATCTGTTTCATGCAACTCTTATATTTGAGTAAATACATTTAGGAAAGAAAAAGATGAATCATTACAATGCAAAGATTTACATTAAAGGCTGAATCAAATGTTTCCATTGTCTTGTTTCTCAACCAGTCATAAACATTCCTGTTGAGAGGTTTTAGATGTGAGCTTCTCTGTCTCAGTTTCCAAACCCCTTGCCTGCACTGTCATGCGGAGGCTTCTTCTGCACCAAAATGACTTCAGTCTTTAAAAGCAATTCCATTTTTCTTCAATCTACATTTTGACAAAAGCATTACAAACATGGCTAACATCGTGGTCTACAAACTATATTTTAACTTTTTGTACTGCACTTAGTTTGCTACTGAAGTGTTTTCGTTTTTTGAAGAAGTGTTGCTTTCTTTTCTATGAATATCCTCAATGAGGTACTATCTTGTATCCCTACCCTTGAATCTCAGTTATTCCACATGGCTATTCTTTCTATACTCCTCCATGTGTTTGTTATTGTCCCTGCTGTTGTGTCTTTTATTTTTTGGCCATTCCATATAGATTTGTATAACATAATAGATGATAGTGGTAGTGCTGCTGCCTCGCAGTTAGGAGACCCGGGTTCGCTTCCCAGGTCCTCCCTGTGTGGAGTTTGCATGCTTTCCCCGTGTCTGTGTGGGTTTCCTCCGGGTACTCCGGTTTCCTCCCACAGTCCAAAGACATGCAGGTTAGGTGGATTGGAGATCCTAAATTGTCCCTAGTGTGTGTGCCCTGCGGTGGGCTGGTGCCATGCCCGGGGTTTGTTTCCTGCCTTGTGCCCTGTGTTGGCTGGGATTGGCTCCAGCAGACTCCCGTGACCCTGTAGTTAGGAAATGAGTGGGCTGGATAATGGATGGAAGTTTTCACCAATTTGGTAAATGTCTCTGCAATTCTTATGTATGTTTAAAGTTGAACCCTCACAATTTTCCTGTTTTCAACTTTCATTTCAGTGCTTGGGAAAGATTTCTTTTTGTTTTTAATCGTATTCCCCAAAGAAACATGCATCTCCAGGTTAGCTGCTTTAAATATCACAGCAGTTGCTCTTCAGGAGTTATTGGAAGAACATTACCTGGGATGGTCAATGTGACGTAACAAAATGTGCTGGAAATCCATGCTGTGGAGCTGTTGTGGAATAAAATTTTAATGGACCCCCCACTGGAATGCCCTGATTTAAGCAATAAAACACAGGCAGAAGAAAGCGTCAATCATTATTCTTTATTAAATCTTGCAAGAGGCAAAAACTTGTCATATTAGTAATAACTAGCCAACCCGCGGTGTAGCATACGCCACATAATCAGACCGCTTTTTAAATGATTTTTAAGCACAGAGGAAAAAATAAACATTTGAAAAATCTGTAATTTAATAAACTACCAAGAAAAGTAACATTGCAACAATGCACGCTACGAACCAACATACAATTGTCCGTGACTGAAAACCGGAGGAGCGCCATCGCGCCTTCTTCTTCCAAAGCAAAGGACGGGGTTGAACGGCGCTCATTCAGCACGCACTGCCTGCTTATGTGCCCGCCCCCAACTCCTTACCCGAGTCGCTTTTGTCTGCGTACAGTCCACACGCACCTGTGAGTCACGTTGACTGTTCATTTCCAAACACCGCCTCAGTCGGTTTCCACATTGACTTTTCATTGTTCTTTGCGGTTCCGGTTGCTTTTTTATATATAATCCACCAAGTCAACTGACAATGGGGGGGTTTACAAAGGGCAGGGACGTAATCAGTGCGAGCGTATGACCCGCACGTACTGGGAATTTCTCGTTCTTGGGGAACAATTGCAAGCCCCAGTCTCATTCACGAATGGGGTTCAACGGCTTAGCCACGCCTCTCGGCGCTGGGTTGACACACGTTGATCCATTCAGTGTAGCGCGCGTGCAGTACCGGACATACAAGTGCATCACAGACCTGTTGATGCTCAATCTCATGTGGCTGAAAGCCACTTCTCCCTGTAAGAATTTGGACGCTGACTGCTGTTGGGTTGTGCAACTATTTAGCAGGCGGAAGTCTCGTCCGTTTTCGGGAATTAACCAGCCAAATCGCTCCACCAACTAAGAACTGCCATGCACCACCCACAGAATCAAGAAAGAGCTATCAATCTGTCAATCCTTTCCGTGTCCAGGCCGGGTGAGGTTTCCTGTGTTGAGTCAAATGAAGCGAAAGGCTCCACACCTGGTGGTGCCCTTCCGTCAATTCCTTTAAGTTTCAGCTTTGTAACCGTACTCCCCTGAACCCAAAGACTTTGGTTACCCGGTTGGTTGCCCGGCAGGTCATGGGAATGACGCCGCCGTATCGCCAGTCGGCATCGTTTATGGTCGGAACTACGACGGCATGTGACCGTCTTCGAACCTCTGACTTTTGTTCTTGAGTAATGAAAACATTCTTGGCAAATGCTTTTGCTCTCGCATGAATTGTTGATGGGCATGGCTCTGTCGTTCGTGTGCCATGGTCGGCTGCTTAGTGAATTGTTGGTGGGCGGGGCTCTCTCTTGCGTGCGTCTTGCTTGCCATGAACTTAGTGAATTCTTAGAATTGCTGGGTGTGGCTCTGTGAGTTGTCGTCGTATCCCAAGGTCTTAGAGTTGGCGGGCGTGGCTCTATGTTGTCGGAGGATGTGACTCTGTGAGTTGTCGTCGTATCCCATGGTCTTAGCATTGGTGGGCGGGTCTCTGTCTTGCGTCTTGCCTGGCCATGGTCAGCTGCTTTAGTGAATTATATATATAGATACTGTACTCACACAGACGAACGGGACTAACTGGGTGGTCGGTGAGTTTTTGCGTCCGGGCACATGGGCAGGCAGTGTGAATGCCTAGAGAGCGAGGGTAGACGCGGGCCGGTGAAAAAGGAGTGTTGGTGTGCAGTGAAACGTCTTCCGTGTTCCTGTAGGAGCATCTAAGAAGACGCATGTTTGTCGCGGATGCGAATTGCTGTATGTAGCGTGTAAAACAGTTTGCTATGGTGCACACGGTCATGCGTCGTAACCGAAAACTCGGTTTTTAAAGACTGCTTACTTCATTGTGTTTTAACCTCAGTTGTAAAGGATTGTTTTAAGGATCCCATGGGATACCCCTCGCAAACCGTTTTACACGCTGCATATGGCGACTCACCTCCGCGAGAAACATTCCTCTATGAACAGTTAAGGTGACTCGGAGGTACATAAGGCCTCTACAACAGACGAATATAAATGACGCCGTTCTTTCTGTGTCATCGCGTCCGAGTTGGTGGGAGTGTACACACCCATTATCACTTTTATTAGCTGTTGCTGTTGCTTCCATTATACTAATGTCAGCCTGGCATGTTTTCACTCTTCTGTGGTTTTTAATCTTAAAAGGTATGAAACTCATCAAAGTGGTCTCGTGTTAATGTGCACTTTAATATTCAAAGTGAAGTTTTCCTAACCCAGTCCTCTGGTTCCTTTTTTGTTTTATCCTAACCCTTAGCACATTTGAACCATCTGTTCAGTATTACTGATTTCTTGGCTCTGCTGTAGAGGGGAGTTATAATAGAGCATAAAATTGGACTGTCTTGGGGGAGCCTGAGGGCTGGGATGAAAATCCATATACAAAGAGATACAGCACTTTGAGTACAGTACAGTGATAAGTTGCATACTGAATGTGGCGTTGAAAAGTAACCAAATAAAGAAGTAGGCCATGCATTTACTGTAAACATGTTAAACACTTTAATTGCTTTTTGTTAAAAAATTATAACATATAAAAGTACAACTTCAAAAGAAATAACATACTGTATATATCAAATATATCTTGATTTTATGCTGACTAGTTTCTCTCTGAATGTATTATTTCGAAACTGCAATACTTCAAAAATGTTACACTTGATTAAAGCTTATTTATATTCACTTGATCACAATGTGACCCAAACCAAGCGTCTTGTCACATATTGTTACACCACAAGTAGTAGGGTTGCCACGGTTAGTTGACATACTCGATGACGCTCTAAACTGACACATCTTTTGTAAAATAATATATATAAGCTTCCCTTTTTGTTTTTAGAAAATGGGTCTATGGCATACATTGATTTTACGACGACACACATGCGTTACATCCTTGTCATGAATTCCTCCTCCTCACCCCCCAACTAGCTAACGTTAGCTGAACATACCTTGACTGAACTGAATAACTCTATTTAGCAAGTGATTATGGTGAAATGCTGCAATTCGTCATGTAACTTACCTTTATCTTGCTGTTTTTTCTCATCTTCTATTTTCTTCTTCTTTCACTTCTCTGCTCTAAAAGGATATGTCCTTTTCTTATTCTGACTGATGTTATTCGCTGACTGAATTATTCGCGTTCATGCACACGATTCGTGAGATCAGCTCACACCAGCTTAACATAACATTGTTTTTGTGTGATTACTGTAGACATAATATATCACAAAATATTAATATGTTCCCTTAAGATTATAAAATTCTATCTGTCATTTTTCCCTATTTCTTCACTGCAGGGCCATAACACGTAGTTTCATTTATGAGATTTCAGATAAATCTCACACGTCAAATCTGAGCGAAATGGATCCATGCCTGAATACAGCATGTTAAGATTTATAAATCACACTTTATGTCCAACACTATGCAGAATTACATATATTTTAACTTTAAAATGCAGTGATTTGCCTGTATATTCTGGGCAAATTGCATAATGCAGAAATATGGGAATAGCGTTCATCTGTCCCTTCAAACTATTTCTTCATTTTAATAACATGATGGGTGCGGTGTAATCCTGGCAAAGTGGGACACCCAAGAAGTAGTCTACCTGTGGTGTAGTTAGATTGCTGTTTGAAGTTGTTTTTTGTCGACACTGACAATTTGTTGAAAATGACTCGGCAGAGTCTCCATGAAAGGTGACACGACGCATTGAAATATTTTTCCACCTCAAAGAAGAAAGGACGTCGTTCTAATTTGGACTTGGAAAGATACTGTGAAGTAAATGGTAAAATAAGTATTCATCTTCTTCAGGCTGGTGACAACGTATAGACAACAGAAAGGTCTGTCGTATCAGACAACCAGACCAGTTAAACTGTAGAAACAATCTAATACGTACATGCAGACACTGCAACACCACCAGTTTGTGTTTTGTAACAATTTATGAATAAACAGTTTGTGTTCCTTGAAATTTTCATGGTTTTCAAGTTAGAACTTTGTAATTCCAATAATAATAATAATTAAAAAAAAAAAAACTTTTCTTTTTTGACATTTCAAGCGCTTGTGGGGGCCCTAAGCAGTCGTTTAGTTCACTTATGCCTCGGGCTGGTTCTGCTTTGCATAATTCACCAGTCAAGACATCTAGTTGTATGCTCACAACATGCAAAATGCATGCATTTTATGCTGAAATATTGGTAAATAAATACCTCCAGAAAATGAAAGTAGTCTACAAAAAGAAAACCCCTTCACATGGATTGTGCTTTAATTGTAAAAGACCCACCACTTCCTGGGTAGTGGTGGGTCTTTTCAATTCAAGAGCACAATCCCATGTGAAGGGACTTACTGTTTGTTGGGGGTTATAATACTAGAACACATCTTCTGGCTCAACAAAATATGCAAATGTGATACCAAATGAGTCTAATGATTCTCTTTTTCATTGAAAATCTTTATTTAAATACTCAATTTCAGACAGACACATGCAAAAGTAATGTATGTAAATGCTTCCAAACAAGACTTAACACCTTTGTTTTCTTGTGTCAATGACGTGAATTTTGATGAAAATGAAACACAATTTGTTTTGCAATTTTTTCTTTTTTTAGTGAAGCAATTCAGAGTGTTTTGCTGCTGATTCAGTTTCCTGCCAACCATTTTGCTTGTAACTATTTATAACAACCCTCTGCATTTTCTTTTCTTAATTTAAACAAAAAATTCTGCCATATGCTCAACTTTAATCTAGATAAATCTTTCTTCTTCTAGTATGTGAAATTGTTTTCATACTAGGTGCAGCAAGCATGTGTCCAGCTGAGGGGCTGGACCAGTTGGCCCTCCAGTGTTCTCAGAGTGGTGGCTCTGAGGCGAGGGATCTACACTGGCAATCGGAAGGTTGCCGTTTCAAATCCCATAAATGCCAAAAGGGACTATGCTCTGTTGCGCCCTTGAGCAAGGCCCTTAACCTGCAATTGCTGAGTGCTTTAAGTAGTGAGAAAAGCGCTATATAAATGCAAAAGAATTATATACACTTGTCTATATGCACCCTGAACATTCCAGTTTAGCGATTGCTTATATTAAAATGAGGATCAACGGTCCTTGTTATATATTTTTTTTGTTTCTTTTTTATCACATATTTGCACTGTTTTAACCTTGTCCCAGTTGGGGCCATGCAACGCATTAAAGCAAAGAGCTACAAAAAGTGCTCACTTACAGGTAACCAAAGAAATCTGACAAAAAAAGAAAGGGAATAAATAGCAAGAATGCTGAAAGCCACCAAGAAGCCTACTTGCATGCCAGTGTGTTGCTGTGGTTTCAAAGAATCGTGGTGCAGAAAGATTAGGCATGTACTGTATGTAGAAAAGCCATCCAACCACCCATCTTTCACCCAAAAAGTTTCCCTTTGACTCTGCTTTTCAGTAAGTCCATTAGAGTGTGAACACCTCACAGACAAACACACACACAGTAGGTCTGATTTGGTGATTTACATAACCTGCATGTCTTTGGACTGTGGAAGAAAGCCGGAACACCAAGAGGAAACCTATGCAGACACAAGGAAAACCATGCAGGGAGCACCCACGATATAAACCCTGGCCTCCTTACAATGAAGCAGCAGCGCTAGTACTTTGGCATAGTGTCACCCTATATGTAGAAACTTTTTTTTTTTATTATTTGCTGGCCTCACACTAAAGAGCAAACACTTGTCCACATGTTACTGGACAGCCTCTGAGTCTTGCAGTGTGTGTATTCGCGTGTTCTATCCAAGTTATTGTGGCTTGTCATTTTTCATCTCAAAACCATTTGATTCTATACTTCAGGTGTTGCCATTTCGATTTAGGCAGTTCATAACCAATAGATTTTCTCGAGCATCAGATGTATATGAGGTTCTCACTTCATTTTTATAGTTTAAATATCTACAAAATTAAATCAAGACTAATTTATTTTGGCTTTTCTCACACTGAACATCAGAAAAAGACTCTTAAATCACAAAGTGAAAACAAATCACATAAATATTCACCCGATTTAATATGGCACACCTACAAACTCAGTGATTCAGCTAATTGGTTTTAGAATTATCATATTTAATTCAACATCATCTGCCTAGAGTTTCATTTAATTGCAGTCTAAATGCTCCTGATTGTATGTGAAAAAGTCATCTTGTTTTAAATCAGTATGGTGGACTACCCTACACAATGAAGACAAAAGAACACTCCAACTAACTCCATGAAAAGGTAATAAGAAGCACCAGTCAAAGGATGGAGACAAGAAGATACATTACAAGCTACAGTAGCCAACATTAGAGAGACTGTATAGACAATAATTCTTTCTCGAGTGGCAAAGAGAAAAAATGCATTGGACATCTCCGTTAGAGTTTGCCAGAAGGCACATGGGAGACTCTGACATCAGCTGGAAGAAGGTTCTATGGCTTGATGAGGCAAAAATTGACCTTTTCGGCATTCAGAGTAAACACCAGGTTTGGCATAAGCCAAGAATTGAAACACACTACCTCTACCAGCAACAACAGCATCAGGCTATGGGGATGCTTCTCTGCAGCAGACCAAGAAAGGTTTTTGATGGCAGATGGGAAAATGAATGCACCAAAATATAGAGAAATCCTGCAGAAAAACCTCATGAAATGTGCAAGACATCTGTGCCTTGGGAGAAGATTTGTTTTTCAAGAAAGACAACTACTCCAAGCAATAAGCCAAATTAACAGAGGAATAGCTTCACAGCAGCAATGTTAACGTCCAGGAATGGCCATGTCAGAGTTGAGATCTCAGTTCAATTGAGAACTTGTGGTTGGAGACCTGACAAAGTCTGAGCAGTTTTACGAAGAAGAATGGGGGGGAAATGTGCAAAACAAATAGAGACAGAGAGACCCATGCAGACAAGGTGCATCTACTAAATAAACTAACACTGAATGGATAGAAAGATGACAAATTTCAAAAGAGGTAGTAAGCAATGTTATTGCAGCAATTAAAATATTGTAACATGCAGGCAGTGATGGAAGGGGAGGTTTCTAATTGTAAGGGGCAGACACACATCAGAGGGGATGGTTTTTTTTTCTGGTTTTTAGAGCTGTGCTAGGAGAAGGATCCCCGGAATTGCAGAGGCAACGAGAGTACTCCATTTTTGTATAAGACCAAGTAACCCAAATAAAACCAAAGTGGCCCTGACGGCTGTGAGTGCTTCTATTCTTATTTACCCGGATCATCACATTGGTGTCAGAAGCGGGAGATGGATTTGGAATGAGTGACTTTAGGTGAGTTACTGTGCAGGGATTCGAGAAGGTCTGAGTCCGATGCCGGCACCCGGAGAAGAGTACAGATGGTGAGTAAGAAAAAGGTCAGTTTGGCAGCTGCAATAATATGGAGCAGGATAGTGGGCTGGTTTATTTAACAGAAGGAAACGAAGAGTTTGGGATGTCGGAATCAACACCAAGAAGTTACTTGTTGAATCCTTTAGTAAGCACACATGGGCCAGCATCGGTGTGTGATAGCCACGTGGGAGGAAAACGTGACATGGAAGGCAACCTTCTATAGTATCCGGGCTTGTTGCAGTGGGCGGAATTTCGGGGGAGCTTTGAATGCCTATCAGTTACACAGAAATGGTCTGAAGAATATGGGGCAAGACACCTGCTGGCTTGTGTGTCAGACGGGGAGGTGTTTACATTAGCAGATGTGCTGTGCAATGGTTGCCCTGGTTATTCGAAATTGTTAAATCGTTTAGGAGACTATGCAAATGAGAGAGAGAAAAGTGGCAACAAGCGGAGAGAGAACGTTCCAGCCTTTGGCTATGCTGCAGATTCCTGGGGTAATCAAACCAACACTTAAACTCAGCAGCCATACTTGGGCTGAGGTTGCAGCGGAGTCCACTGTAGTGAAAGGTCTGTGGTCTCAGTGAGGGAGTTTGTCTGTCAACAGGAGGGTTCTGAAGAGGCAGTGGTGAAATCCTGTAACTAGTGAAGGAAGGTGGCAAGTGGTGGTATCTTGTGCACTTCAAGAAGAGGTACTATGAAGTGTACATGGCACCACTGGTGCTGGGCATTTTGGGGTTACGAAGACACTAAAGAGGTTGCGACAAGCTTTTCGCTGGAGCCGGACTTGGAGGAATGTTGAGGATTATTGGTGGCAATATGATTCTTGTACTGCCAGGAAAGATGCAAAAGGGCAGTCAACAGCACCACTGCAACAATACCAGGTTGGGGCACCTTTGGAGAGGGTAGCTGTTGATATTCTTGGCCCTTTTCCACGTTCACTCAGGGGCAATCATTATGTCTTGATAGCATCTGATTATTTCACCAAGTGGCCTGAGGCTTACACACTACCAGATCAAGAAGCGGAGACTGTGGCAAGAGGCCCTCATTGATGGATTTTTCAGCAGATTTGGGATGTCAGATGAATTACACTCAGACCAGGGCCAGAATTTTGAGAGTCAGGTATTCCAGCAGATGTGCCAGTGGCTGGGCATCCAAAAGACCCATACAACCCATACACCCATAGAGCGATGGGCTTGCGAGGAGGTTCATACAGATGCTTACAAAACAGTTGGCTCTCGCCACTTCTCAAGACCAGCATGACTGGGATCAGCAACTGCCATTGGTACTTCTAGCCTTTTGGTCTGCGGTGCAGGAGTCTTCTGGATGCACACCTGCCCTACTAATGTTGGGAAGAGAATTAAGAACTCCCACAGAACTTGCATTTAGGCTACCCCCTGATACTATGGCTGAAGTGTCTGGTCCTGAATATGCTCGCAAACTACAGATTCGCCTAGAGGCTGTTCATGCATTTGCCAGGGATCACTTCCATGTAGCTGGGACTCGTCAGAAGCGACAGTATGATCTGAGAGCTCGAGGCCAACCTTTTCAAGACAGTGATCAGGTTTGGGTCTATGGACCCAAACGAATAAGGGGATGCTGCCCAAAATTGGACAGTTCCTGGGTAGGCCCCTGATGGTTGTTGGAAAGGGTCGGGGAGGTTGTATACTGGGTTCAACTGCCCCCACCAGGGCGCTGTCTATTCCTCCACCAGGATCGTTTGGCTCCCTATCGTGGATGATGCTCTGACATGGAGAGATAAATGGAATCATCACCATCACCAGCTTCTACCCAAGAAGGAAATCAAGGTTTAGCCTCTTCCATGGATGCTGCACAAAATTTGCAGACAGGCGGTACACCGCTCCACCAACCTCTGTGAATACCCTGACCTCATCGACAGCAACACCTGCCAGCCGATCTCAGGGACTTTGCGCTTCCTCAGGGACAAAGAGCTGAGGGGTGGGGGTGCAGGGGGGCTGAGTAATGTGCAGGCAGTGTTTACTAACCTTGTCTGAGAGTATGGGAATGGGAGGGCTTGAAGGTGAGGTTTCTAATTGTAAGGGGCGGGGCACACCTCGGAGGGAATTTTTTTTTTTGGTTTTCAGAGGTGTGCTGGGTCAACGATCCTCAGAATTGCGAAGTTAACAAGGCCGAGTAAACAAAATAAAATCGAAGCGGCCCTGACAGCTGTGAGTGCTCCTGTTCTTATTTAACTGGATTGTCACAATATATAAACTGTGACATATCCTGCAGCACAGAAAAGTTCATTCTCTCAAACACAGAATTGAAAACAAAGGCACTTGTAAAGGATGTCAAACAGACATTAATATGCATATAACATTTATTCTGCACAAACTGTATCATAGAGCACATCATCACAAGTTGCTGTTAACGCACACCAACCTGGGCAAAGCAAGATAATTTGTGAGACAGGCACCTAGAATAAATCTGCAAAAGTATAAATATACTAGATGCTGAAAATAAAAACTACTAAAGATCAAAGTATAACGAGTATTAAAATTAAACAGTTCAGCACTTTAGACATAAGCAAAAAGCCAAACTAATCAACATAACAGGCATTAAAAATATAACCATAAGTGACAGACTGCATGGAAAAATGTCACTGCTTAAAAGCCAAATCATCAGTGACTACCTGTAGTTGGCTTAAGAGAGTACATAAGTGATAAAACTTGTGTTAAGACTTAAGCATTAATAATATATAATATGCTTCATGCAATGGCAGCTGTTATTCAGATAAATGTACAGTGATGTTAAAGTTTTTGCTCCCTTCCAGATGTTCTCCCTTTTTGTATATTTGTCATAATGAATGGCTTCAGATCTTTAGACAAAATGTTATATTAATTAGGAAACAGAGTAAACATAAAACACCATTTAGAGGTTGGTGCTTAATATATTTAACAAATAAAGTAATCCAACACCCACATTGCCTATGTGAAAGGTAATTGTTTCTTTAGTTACTCAGTCAAAAAGCTGAGCAAAAATACTTGATAATAAGACTTGGCTGACTGATATTTTGCCCCTTACCATGAGAGTGAAATTGTCAAAGTAAGATTTCTAGGAAAAAAACACTGAGTCTTGTTAGGAGGAAGTCTCAGAAGAGATGAGGAAAAATGTAAATGAAATCAGGAAAGGGTTAGTCGTTGCTAAGGCTCCGTGGCTTCACTGCACCACAAGTGAGAGCCATTATCTCCAAAAAGATAAAAAAAAAAAAGTCATAGAGGATCCCAGAAAAAAACATCCAAGTCACTTCAGGCCTCTCTACCCTTCGCCAAGGTGAGTGTTCACGACTTTACTGTATGAAAGAGAAAGAGTAAAAGCATTACTCATATGAGAGTATTATGGCAAAAAACTCTGCTATCCAAGAGTATCTTAGGTGCTTGTCTCATAATTATAAAGAATCACATGGATCCTCTTCAAGCCTTTTGGAATAAAGACAGACAAGTCAAGAGTAGAACGTTTTGGATGGCACAGGTCACACTATGTCTGGTGTAAAGTAGCATTCAACAATAAGAACATCATACCTACAATAAAACATGGGAATGGTAGAGTGATAACGGGTGAGTGCTTTGTTTTCTCAGTGTGGTGAAGACTTTCTGTTATTGAAGGGACCAAAATTTCTGCACTTTACCAAAATATTCTTAAGGATAATATCTAATCAACTGTCTGTGACACTGAAGCCAAGGTGAATTTGGAGTGTGCAGCAGGACGATGCTACACAATAAAAAGAAAATTTTCAGCTGAATGGCTTAGGAGAAACAAAGAGTTTTAGAGCCCAGTCAGAACTAACTTGTACCCAACAGAACTGCCGAAATGAACAGTTTATGCTTGAAAAACTATGAATGTATCTGAATTAAAGCAGTTCAAAGAACAGTGGGCTATAATTCCTCAACAGTAACATGAAAGTCTGATCTCAAATAATAAATTACATAGTGTTTAGTTATGATTATTGTTGCTAAAGTTGCAGCAACCAAGTATTGAAACTATGGGGGCAATTACACTTTAAATTGGTAATTTGTGTGTTAAATAACTTTGTTCATTGGATAAAGTAGTGATTTAAAAACTGTATTTTATGTTTATTCAGGTTTCTTTTTTCTAATATTGCATTTTTGTAAAGGCCATGCATTATGTAAAATATGCAAAAACATAAAAATAGAAAATACTAGCAAGGGGGTAAATACTTTTTAACATCACTTAAGAAAAACACAGGTTGGTAACATCTTCATTTTCATAAACGGTGAAAGAACTTGCATGTGCTGCTTGGCAAGTGTTGCTTTTTAAAAAAATACAAAATTGTTTTATAAAAAAATCAGGTACCCTGCAGTTTCTTCTCATATGTAGATGAGGTTTTGCCATTTCATGCATTATCTATAACCATCTTGTGCAGTTCAGAGTCCTGGTGTCTATTCAATCAGAAGTGGGAACAAGCCACGGACCAACACAAAGATTCAAATAACATCACAGCTTTCATTTTATACAACCATACAGAGAATGTTGTCACTAAGTACCTCTGCCACCTAAATGACCAAATGAGGTAACGTCCAAGGCCCTACTCAGACTAGCAGCTGAATGATTTACTGAAATGAATGATTTCTTAAGACAGTAGCTCAGGCATGTGGCTGGAACTCTTGATAGCAGTTTAAATAGGAAGCAGAGATGAAGTGGTCTCACAGACCCATTTTGAAGGAGTTGCACATGGGAAATCATGCCAATGCTTCCACTGAGATTCTATCCATATCTGCACACAGTTTTCATTATTGCCACCATTAGGCTGGTTTACATCCCAGAATCTGAAACAAAAGAGAAGCTATCAGGCTTTCTACTGACCTGACTGACCGTGTAGGATCAAATAAATTACCTGAGTTCAGACATATAACAGATGAATGGCTACAAGGCTGTGCATCAAAGAGTATTGTAAGTCATTAGTGCATCTAACATATTGTTATTTAAATACTGTACTTATTGTACATACCTAGTCTGGTGCATGACTTAGCCATAATGGATAAATTAAACAAAATTATCAATTTTCTAAACCCACTTGATCCTTAATAGAAGTCCATCCCAGCAAGCCTGAAATTATTTTGTTGTCTGCTCATCTGTATTGTTTTATAAAATAAGAAAGCAAACAATTTGATTTTCTCCTCTAATAACAGGGAAATGTCACCTCTAGGTAACCCCATTTTTTCTCTTGCCTAATTTGGGTTTGCAGCTCATTTCAGTCAAAGTATAATGTCTCAGTCTAAGAAGAGTCTTCTTACCTGTTGGATGTGCTTAGTGGTGTGCCGTCCACCCAGACAAATTCACCGTCTTTAAACCTATCATGTAGGCCAATCCAATAATCTTTCTCTTCACCTCCCATGACACTAATTTTATTTTCTAAAAATTCTTGATAAGAAAACGTAAAATTAAGAAGCTGTTACACTTGTATGTTCGTTTAGAGGTCTGTGTGACAGTTATAATATTACAAAATGGGAAAATGCAATTTTCTTTTTTGTTTGTTATGTAAGTTTCTGATAATTGAGCTGTCATTTAACTTGTCCATGGGAACAATCATAAATCAACTCAATTTTATTTAAAACAGTCAAACATCCAAATCTAAACTAAGTCATCGAAAGAAAAGGAGAATCGGGCTTAAAACCACTAAACACGAAAATCAGACATTAGGAATGTATTCCCTTTGTCACAATCAAAAATGTAAAACAAAACACAGTTTACCTCCTTTTTTGCTTTAATGTATACTGGCCTGAGTCCATCCATCCATGAATTCTAACCTCGGCTGAATCCTTTTAAACACAGGAGATCACTCTGCTGGAGCCAATCCCAGCCAACACAGTGCACAAGGCAGGAACCAATCCTGGGCAGGGTGCCAACCCACTGCATGGACACACACAAACACACCCACACACCAAGCACACACTAGGGCTAATTTAGAATCGCCAATCCACCTAACCTGCATGTCTTTGGATTGTGGGAGGAAACCGGAGCGCCGGAGGAAACCCACGCAGACACGTAGAACAGCAAACTCCACGCAGGGAGGACCCGCCGGTCTCCTAACTGCGAGGCAGCAGAGCCACCGTAATGGCCTGAGTCTCCCCTTAAAAATGCAATGAATAGAAAAACACTCGGCTCTTCACCTGCTTTTATAATAAATGGAGATATTAAGTCACCTTTTGTTACACATGAGCAAATGGCAGTGATGATAAATAAAGTATCAGTGTGCTAACAGAGATAACGTATACTAAAAATGACCATTCCATGGGGAAATTTTACACAACTCCAGCCCCCCAAATGGGTATCAACCAATATTAGAATTTGCAGACACTTTTAACTAATTTGTGTCGTAACAGTCGCCTATCGGCGTATTATGATATATTTATTTAGTAGCATTCTGTGTTTTATTTGGAGTGATGTAACCTAGTGATTTTCCATGAAAAATTTAAGAGCAAACCTTAAATTCCTTTATAGACAAATTGACTAGCAAATCAACAGTTACCCCTTTGTACATTACATATATCCCAGATAGTGAACCAAAAATCAAAAATGTATCTATACTAATAAAAGGCAAAGACCTCACTCACTCACTCACTCACTCACTCACTCACTGACTCACTCACTCACTGACTCATCACTAATTCTCCAACTTCCCGTGTGGGTGGAAGGCTGAAATTTGGAAGGTTCATTCCTTACAGCTTCCTTACAAAAGCTGGGAAGGTTTTATATCGAAATTCTACGCGTAATGGTCATAACTGGAAGCAGTTTATCTCCATTTACTGTAATGGAGATGAGCTTCAACGCCGTGGGGGCGGAGTTTCGTGTGACATCATCACGCCTCCCACGTAATCACGCAGTACATAGAAAACCAGGAAGACCTCAAAAAAGCGCTGAAGAAAACATGCATTATATAATTGAGAAGGCAGTGAAACAATAAGAAGCGAGCGAGTGACATTTACAACCATATTCATGAGTTCTGCTACTTCGGAAACAAAGCACGATGTAAACCTACACTTTAAATTAAGTTCATAGACAGGCTGCGCTGGCGTTTGTAATTTAGTGCCTGCCCATATAAGGCCGTCCGTCAGCGGCAATCCAATAGCAAACTGCCACTGGTAAATATTCACGGGTGAAGGACTGTGCTTATGGAGAGGAAGATGAGATGGTCAGGGTGGTGTTTGACACAAACTCAGCGAAACTGCGAGAGAAAGTTTTAAGTGCCAGGACTAAGGTAACATTAAATACAGCTATGGACATCGCACGAGATGGCACCAGCACAGCTGGGAACCTTCGATGCATGTACACCGAGTGGCTCACGTGAACTGACGCAGTGCACAGATAAAAAGCAACAGTTCCAAAGAGCGCTGAACAAAAACCGAATTACACAATTGAAAAGGCAGCAAAAAATATGAAGCGTCTGATATTTACAAGCATATTCATAAATCCAGCTACTGCGGAAACAAAGCACACGTTGGAAAAAGTCAATGTCCCGCTAAAGGAAGACAGTGTAAAAAAAACCCGTGCATGCAGTGTGTCAGGTCTCAGAAGAAGACGAGCTGTTTATTGATGCAGTAAGAAACGAATCGATGAATGAAACCTGTCATCTTTACAACGATTGACAAACACGGAATGTAACTTGAACACAACACATCCTACAAATACGAACCTGATTGAAAGAAATAATGATAATCAAATCCTTGATGACAGCAACACTCAGTAACACTCACAAAACAAATACTGTATATTGACAGTCATGTTACGTTATTTTTAAAATGTTCCCTTTTCTTTTCTAGCTTTTTAACACACTACTTCTCATTTCGTGATACGCGGGTGTATATATATGTATATATATATACCCGATCTACATACTCGAATAATGGATACTTTATTCGCCATCAATGATTGTTTTGGTAAAGCCATACTCAGTGTATTCATTAGATGAACGGTAAAAAAGTAAGAGCGAGGGGAGGATGACTCATTGAGGCATGCAGGCTGTAGTGCGCGTCAACTCTATCTGAATTGCGCGATCACATTTGAAAAAATATATCTTTTCAAGTTCTATTTAGTCCATATGTGTCAAACTCAAGGGTCATGGGCCACATCCGCCCGGCGTAATTATATCCGCCCGAGATCATTTTATATACTGTATTATTGTTATTAATGGCCCGGTATATGAAGCGCTGGTAACACAATAAACTACAGATCCCATAATGCAGCGCTTCAGCTGCCTTGCCGAACACTTACCGCGTTAATCAAGTCTACCTTATGATGCTGCAAGTTATTGTGAAGCTAGAGTTATTGCGCACTGAGTTTGCACGGCGCTTTGGTGACTTTGAAGAACAAAAAAAGTCCGTCTACATGCGGCTCGAACCTTGTGCATGTTTGGTAGCACATATCTGTGTGAGAAGCTCTTCTCAGTGATAAAGACTAACAAAACAGCACACAGGAGTCGCCTCACTGATGAGCACCTGCAATCCATCCTGAGAATCTCCACAACACAGAACCTCACACCAAACAGAAACGAACTTGTGGCCAAAAAAGATGCCAGGCGTCCAGCTCTAAAATGACATATGAGCAAAGACAACTGAATGATTTGATTTGTTATTGCACGTAAGAGCGGGAGTCAACCGTTTTAACAAACAGCGTATTGCACTGATACGAAATAGCTGTGTGTGTATATATGTAGATATGTATGTATATGTATATATATGTTTATATATGTGTGTGTGTATGTATGTATATATATATATATGTATGTGTGTGTATATATGTGTGTGTATGTATGTAGTGTATATATATGTAGATATATATATGTATATATATATGTGTATATATAGATATGTATATATATATATGTTTATGTGTGTATATATATATATATATATATATATATATATATATGACAACAACACTCATCACTCACAACAGTGACAAAACAATTACATTGACAATCAGGTTACGTTATTTTCAAAATGTTGCCTTTTCTTTTTCATTGCTTCTTTAACATACTACTTCTCTCGGGTATTTTGCTAGTGAATAAATAAAGGTACAAATGGTAACTCGAAGAGCGCCTGCAGCCAAGAAAAGGAGAATCAGCAATCTAGGACTCACAGTATGTCTGTAGTGAATGAAGAAAAACATAAAAAGAGCCCACTGAAAGAATCTTTACTTTCTCACATAGTCAGCACAAGACAAAGGTTCAACGAGACTTTGCATAAAATGTCAGTCACCCTGGGCCTTTGAAATTCTTTGACAGACTCTCCAGATTCATTGGAGGATTCTCTTAAAGAAAAGACATTTCTGCTTTACCTATGCACTGACCTGTCTAACTTCATCATAGGTTTTCTGTGATTTTTCTTGTGATGCACTTTAAAACGTTTTACCTCTAACTTACATTATACATTTTTCAAGACAGTTATTTCAAATCCACCTGGATAAATGATATACCTGCTCCTTTGAACTTTTTACAATCACTAGTTGTCCACCTTTTCTGACGCACTGATCACGGCTCGACTCCCAGGTCAGTTTATCAGTAGAGAAGAAGTAACATTTGGAATTGAAGGGGACCCAGCCCACTTTACAAACAGGGCAAGTCTTCTCTGTGGAAAATGAAACTAAAAAGAAAAATAAAAAATGAGAGATTAGATGACCAAAGTACCTACAGTCTACTAATTTAGTAACAAAGCACTTACTCCAAGACAGGCTTATCACATAGCAGTAGTATTCCTTCAGGTTTCGAAGTTCTTTTGACGATTCATCATATTTCTCATTCAGAGTTCTGTACTGGGACTGTAGGGTGGCATGAGCCCCCAACAGAGAACTGTAGGTACTGTGATTTGTATTTTTTAACTCTTCTAAGTCTTGTTCCTTGCGATTTATCTTTATGAAATCTGAGGAAAATAAGTCATTTAATGCAGTCAGTAATGAAAAGCAACATGTTATTCAGACTTTAGTAAGGATACTATCAGTTTTAGATTGAAAAAGAATGCTTTGTTAAATCATACTTATTGTAGGTAGTTTATTGGGTAAGGTGTCCACCACAAAGATATCAGTTCAATCTTTGCCTGTAACTGGTTACATAATTCTGAGTAAATCTAACTTGCACATTGAAAAACATATATATAAGAAATTTTACTTTATCATAGCTCTCATAGAGATTCTCAGCATAATGTTTTGCTATACAAAGACAGTATGCCAAATAATGTGTGTGTTTTTATTTAGTTTGTGTTCTAAGAAGTTGTCCTAGATGCATAACAAAAGAGCCAGTGCCAGTGATTTAGCTTCTGTTGAACAGTTTTCCAGTGGTTAGGCTCCACAGCACAACAATTAAAAGGAACTACAGATGACATTCTGTATTCAGACCTAGAAAAGCACTTTAGCAAACTCACAAATCACTGCCTTATGCCCAGTGCTACTGGAATTGGTCTAGCCTTGCCACTGTGAATTATAAATTGTATTCAGGTGGCTTGATAATAACTATAACTATATTCTCAATTCTGAAAAAAAAATCAACCATTCATCCATTTTCTGAAAAGGTTGTGATAGTTACCTTAATAATAATTTTAATGTGGTACAAACATGTTTTATTTTAAGTACAATTTATTAAGCAGATCTCAAAACCATTGATTTGCCTAAATGTTATGTGGTGGAAATTGACTTGTGTGTGTTGTGTGTCAAATTGGCACAATGTTCTGCAGAGCCAATGCCATATCAGCTAGCCAGAAGGCTGAAGAGCTAGTTGGTAACTGATGACAGGTGACATTGTCTACACAAATAATGCTTAAATATTTTTTCTTTACTACCTATGACTGCTTCCCCTCTTCCCTGTGTAATGAAATCAATTTGGTACAATACATCCTCCAGAATTGGTTTTCTGCCCATTCTTCATGCCATTTATATTACACATTAAACTGGATTTACAATTGAGACAGGGATTTCATTGTGGTTATATTGCTTTTGTTATCTGGAACTTTTTTTTTTTGTTAAAGTAACAGACTCATACAACACATTGAAAAATATCCATGAAATACTAACTGAAAAAAGAGCAGGAAATAATTATTATTTTACAATGCCAGGTGATATGAAACTAAGTTTGCACAAACACAGCAACATTTACTATATACCTTTCAGAAATGAAACACAAAAATCAAAATCACTAAACCAAAATTGTAATAAAAACAAACAATGCCATACAGTCCCAGCTCTAACTTGGCATCCTTGGCACTCACTGTCACTACATAAATGTTCATTGGAATTGACTCCAAAGCTTGGAAACCCATGTTATCAATCTGTCATCTTATATAACAATTATGTGATAACATGATGTGCTTCAATGACAAATGTTACGTGATCAATAGTTAGCATCATTACTATCAAAAATCACGGCAATAAAAAACAAGCACAAAATGGCAGGACCTGTGAGGAAATCATCTACAATGACATCAACATTATGATACAGCTAAAAAGGAAAAAAATAGACACAAATCTAGATTCATGACACAACAGAAATGAGATAAAACGCTTTTTTTCAGATTAGTCATTGCTCCAAAAAATTAGAAAGGGGTAGTCAACATTTTGAGAACTTGCTTTAGAGAAGTAATCTTTTAAAATTGTTTTACATTGTTTACTATTTTGCATCCATGCAGAACTGTAAATGCAACATTTTACTTCTCTGTGTCCACTTACTGTGAGGTATTGCCAAAAACTATTTTATTCCGTCTTAACTAAAAATAAATTCTCCTGAACAGTGTCACATATGTCATACATTCACAATTTTTTTCTCTTTTGATAAAATAAGTTTGTAGATAGATACCTTCTAATTGATTCATTACCATTCAGGCAAACGTTATTAACAGATTAAACCAACAAGTCATCTATCCTTTATTAAAGCTGCTCAATGTGTTTCTGCGATAGAGGACTTTTCAGTAGCAGAATTAAAGCAGAGGTCAGCTGTGGATAGATGCTAAGAAATTAGTTCATGCTTCTGTTTTCAGTCGGCTAGATTAATGTAATACAATCCTCACAGGACTACCCAAAAAAGACATCAATCGATTGCGAAGTAGTGCAGAATGCAGCTGCCAGAATCTTAACTAGGAAAAGAAAATCCAAACACATCTCTCCAGTTTTGATGTCACTACACTGGTTACCTGTGTCATTTAGAATTGACTTTAAAATACTGCCTATGGTTTACAGAGCCTTAAATAATCTCGCTCCATCTTATATTTCAGAATGTCTTTCACCTTTGTGAATATTGCCCTGGACACAGACAGGCAGACATGCTCAAGTCCTCCAACACACTTTTATTTTCATGACTCTTTACACAAGTCCGAGCTCATAAGCCCCAATACCCCTCAGTCCAGGCCAATCAATGCCTTCTCTCTCTCTCTCTTCTTCAGGCCGCCTCTTGCCTCCTCCAAAGACCTTGTCACTCTTCCACCTGACTCTTGTCCCCCTCTGAAGGGAGGCAGCCCCTTTAAATAAGAACCCAGATGTGTTCCAGGTGTGTTTCCGGCAATCTCCCAGAGACACGCCCCAGTGTGGCAGAAGTGCCGGTTGTCTCCCTGGAAGCACTCCGGGTGTCCCTGTTTCTCTTCCCCCCAGCACTTCCTGGTATGGCGGAAGTGCTGAGGTCCAGGGTCTTCCTGGTATTGGGGTCCCCCTGGCGGTAACCCCGAGTCCCTACAGGGTCGAGCTTCCCAGCTCTTTACCTGTGGCCCCCAGGGCAGTCTCCCCCTTGAGGTCCGGAGGAGGCACCAGCCCTCCTCCTGTCTTCTCAGGCGTCCCAGCTGGGTACCACCTCCATCCGGGTATGACACCTTACACTCCAGATCTACCTTAGATCTTCAAATGAGTGTCTGCTTATTCTTCTGAGAGCTAAACTTAAAAGAAGTGGTGAGGCAGCCTTCTGCTGTTATGCACCTAAAATCTGGAATAGCTGACCAATCGAAATTCGCCAGGCTAATACGGTGGAGCACTTTAAAACACTGCTAAAAACACATGATTTTAACATGCCTTTCTCATAGCTTTATTTTAGTTTAATCCTGATATTCTTTATATGCATTTAATCGTCATTATCATTCATGGTGGCTCCGAAATCCATACTAACTCCTACTTTCTCTGCTGTTCTTTTTCCGGTTTTCTGTGGTGGTGATCTGCACACCCACCACCTGATCAAAGCACCGTGATGTCCCTACATTGATGGACTAAAGGCCAGAGGTCCATATGACCTCCATCATCAAGTTCTTCCATTTGAAACCTGAATACCATGAAGACTGATTGTGAGGTCATTTATGTTAGGTAGAATGCCTAGAGGGGCCTGGGTGGTCTCGTGGCCTGAGAATCGCTGCAGATTTTTTTTTTTCTCCATCCCTCTGGAGTTTTTTTTTTTGTTTGTTTGTTTTTTCTGTCCTGCCTGGTCATCGGACCTTACTTTTACTCTATGTTAATTAGTATTGCCCAATTTTATTTTTTATATTTTGTCTTTTTTTCTCTTCATCCTGTAAAGCACTTTGAGCTACATTTGTATGAAAATGTGTTATGTAAATAAATATTGTTGTTGTTATCACTAACCTCATTACAGGGCACATGTTAGGATACTCCCCCAAAAAAAACTTTCAATCACCAGTTAGCCTTATTGTATATCTATGAAGTGTGAGAAAAATCCCACACAGATGGTGCCTAGCTGATCTCAGGACTTGTAGGGTAGAAACACAAAACACTGCAATGCCATACTTCCCATTTTCTGATAATGTTCAAAATTCATGTGTTTCTACCGTAACCACGACAACTATTATATTTTGTGTGAAATAAAACATTGATTATAGAGAAAGATCTATCTGTTATACATGAAGTAATGAGAAAACATAACAACTGTCTCCACAAGAGTGACATTAGCTTCAATCCTTTGATTTTTGACCAATGTTCTTTTCGAGCTGCAATGCCATCTGCAAATATGTTGCCAAAACTTAGTCCTTTTGACTCTGTTAAAACAAAAGCACCCATATGAATTAAAAAAAAACAAAACAAATGACTGTAGGACAGACATTACCCATTTTACCAGTCGGGACCCCAAGTCCAGGCTTAGCAAGCTGCTGCCAGACACTTTTATTGACAGCTACAAAGTCTCAGTCTTCATGGTGGGACCCCTCACCAGAATGCAACTTTCACCTTATCTGATAAGATGATAGGTATGTGACCTTGTAATATTAGAAGGGAAACCCCTGTAGTTAGGATATAGCGGGTTGGATAATGGATGGATGGATGAAAACCACAAGCTGGAAACCCATATTCTGAACAAAGGACCATAAACCAAGGAAGAGCAACATCAATGGAAAAAACTTTGCACCAGTGGTCAACCAACAGGATGGGTTTATGTGCACCTAAGAGGCCAATGACAAGATCTCTATTTGAAACATAAACTCTACTCTAACTAACTGCTCTTCTCACCAAGCTACAAATCAACCTAGCAGCAATTTTGCGCAACCCATAGCTGATAAGGTGTGGCTAAAAAAAAATGGAATATATTCCTTTACTCTTTAATGGCAACTTGGCTGGGCTAGAAGAATGCAGTACTTGTCTATATTGGAGTTTGGATGAGGTTGCCTTTGCATTTGCCTTGCTAATGACAGGAGCTGACAAATCACAAGTGGCCTCATGTATAAATGGTGTGAATGCAAAAAAATGTTGTTTATGCCCGTTTCCATGCTTACATCGCAATGTATAAAAACTAAACTTGGCGTAAAGCCATAAACATTTACACGCTAGCTCAATGGCGTGGTGTGCACAAGTTCTCCACTCTGCTTTGCAAACTGGCGGCACCCAGCGTCAAAACAGTGCTGCTGTTCCTGTGTGGTTTCCCTTTCTTTTTTAGATCCACATCCATGACGCTGCTTTATCATGTGCACTGAAATTAACCGCATATTGTTTATTAGTTTAGAGCATCTGATTGTAATTAACCTGTAACAATATAATGGTCCACGGAATGGCCAAACTATTCCAAATACCATAGCTGCTTTAGCATTGTTACTCTCACTGCACCTTCTTCTTCTTCTTTCAGCTGCTCCCATTAGGGGTTGCCATAGCGGAACATCTTTTTCCAAATTACTCTCACTGCACCACTCGGAGTATTTATATCACTGTATCTCAGTGTGGAATCACAGCTCTACAGCAGCTGATCGGAAAGAGAATTATCAGTATACAGCATCAAGCACACGCTGCCTCAACCATGCTGTCTATTGAACTGCTCTCATGCGGCAAACGCTTCAGAGCTTTTCCAGTAGTTTTGCGGGTGTAAAATACGCAACAGGAGACAGCATAAAGTTTTGGGGTCCGCCAGCCCCGTATATGGTACAGAAAACAATATTTCGAAAGTCAAGTTATGCAACAAAATAAACATTCATAACGCGACGCCGAACCATGGCGTCGCGACCATTTTATTGGGGAGGAGCCGAAAGTGGAGGAATGCTGGGAAGGGTGACGTCAGGGCAAGATGGCGGAGGAAGGGCAGAAGTGCCGCAATGCGGTCAAACTCGGCTATGAGGGAGGGAGGTCCTTTTTCCTGTGAGAAAGCAGTGGGAGAAAGTTAGTACCCCACCATTCCCTGCCGGCGAACACGTTCCCAGGTGCGGTCGAATCAGTCCACGGCCTCCTACTCGCGCGTGCGTGACACGATCCCCCCCCTTAGCCCAAGACCGTCAGGTTGGGCGGACCTAACCGAGAGGTCGTGAACACGAGAGAGGGCATTGGCATTGGCCTGAAGGGTGCCCCGGCGATAAGCGACAGTGAACTTATATTGTTGAAAATCCAGAAACCACCTGGTGACCCGCGGATTCGTCTCTTTATGTAGGGACATCCACTGAAGTGCAGCGTGATCGGTCACCAGAGCGAATTCGCGGCCCAACAGGTAGTAGCGGAGATGGGTCACCGCCCACTTAATGGCCAAGGCCTCCCTCTCCACTGCAGCGTGCGAGTCTCGGTCCATCAATTTCCGGCTTAAGTACATCACGGGGTGCTCGACACCGTCAACGCTTTGGCTTAACACGGCGCCCAGGCCTGTATCCAAAGCGTCGGTCTGGAGAATAAACGGGAGCCCAAAATCGGGCGACCGTAACACAGGTGCCGACGTCAGGGCCTTCTTTAGGTCAGTGAATGCTTGTTCCGCCTTGTCGGTCCACACCACATACAGGGGAGCGCCCTTTTTTGTCAGATTAGTCAAGGGTGCTGCCCTTTCGGAGAAACGGGGAACAAACCGGCGGTAGTACCCTGCTAGCCCCAAGAAAGCCTGCACCTGCCTCTTGGTACTCGGACGGGGCCATTCTAGGATGTCTTTAACTTTTGAACACTGTGGTCACACTTGTCCCCGTCCTACTAGGTAGCCTAAATACTTGGCCTCCTTTAAGCCAAAATAACACTTCCGGGGGTTGATGCGGAGGCCGGCTTTAGCCAGTGTTCGGAGGACAGCTGCGACCTGCAGTAGATGCTCCTCCCAGGTGCCGGAATAGATGACGACGTCATCCAGGTAGGCGCACTATAGGACTGGTGGGGCTTTAGCACTCTATCTACCAGACGCTGGAAAGTCGCTGGGGCCCCGTGCAGCCCAAATGGGAGAACCTTGTACTGCCAGTGCCCGCTAGGGGTGCTAAAGGCTGTTTTTTCTTTGGCGGATGCCGTTAAGGGAATTTGCCAATACCCTTTTGTCATATCAAGAGTAGTCAAGTAGCGTGCCGTACCCAGGCGCTCAAGGAGGTCGTCAATGCGGGGCATCGGGTAGGGATCGAACTTGGAGACCTGATTCAGACGTCGGAAGTCGTTACAAAACCTCCAGGAGCCGTCCGGCTTGGACACGAGGATGATAGGGCTAGACCATGGACTATGGCTTTCCTCGATTATGTCCATGTCCAACATTCGTTGCACCTCCAGTTCCACCTCTGCGCGTTTTGCCTCCGGGAGTCTATAGGGTCTCTCCCGGACGATCACCCCGGAGTCCGTGACGATGTCATGGGCAATCAGCGAGGTCCGGCCGGGTGACTCGCTCACTACTTCGGGAATGGCACGGAGGGTTTGGGTCAGTTCCTGCCGCTGCCTGGGGTTTAGCTCTTCGCCGAGGTTAAGGGCGGTTGTGCTCGTGAAAAGGGAGAGTGACCTATGGGAGGTAGGAAGCTCCTCCCGGTCTTTCCAAGGTTTTAACAAATTAATGTGATAGATCCTCTCGCTCGGTCGACGGTTGGGTTGTTTTACCAAATAGTCGACGAGCCCTTTTCTCTCCTTAACCTCGCAAGGCCCTTGCCAGTGAGCGAGCAACTTGGAGTGGGAGGTAGGAACGAGCACCATAACTCGGTCTCCAGGGCGGAACTCCCTGAGGACAGAGTTACGGTTGTAGCACCGGGCCTGCGCTGCTTGCGCACGAGTCACGTGTTCCTTTAGGAGGGGTCCAATTTTAGTGAGCCGATCGCGCAGTTGCGCTACGTACTCTAATATGTTGGAGGAGGGAAGGGCCTCAGCCTCCCAGCCCTCTTTTACTATGTCGAGGATTCCTCGGGGTTGTCGCCCATACAATAACTCAAAGGGGGAGAAGCCTGTAGAGGCCTGAGGTACCTCCGGTAAGCAAAAAGCACAAGTGGGAGGAGTTGATCCCAGTTCCTACCGTCCACGCTGACTACCTTGCGGAGCATCTGCTTAAGCGTCTGGTTAAATCATTCGACCAGCCCGTCAGTCTGCGGGTGATAGACAGATGCTTTCAGGTGCTTTATTTTCAGTAATTTGGCTACTTCCCTGAACGAAGTGAAGGGCGTACCCTGGTCCGTGAGGACTTCTTTGGGAATACCGACCCTGGACAATAAGTTGACTAACTCCCGTGCGATGCTCTTAGTATTAGCGGAGCGCAGGGAACCGCCTCTGGGTACGGAGTGGCATAATCCACCATGACAAGTATGTATTTATAGCCACGGGATGAGGGCTCCAAGGGCCCCACTAGGTCGACCCCTATTTTTTCAAAGGGGACATCAATCAGGGGTATGGGAACTAAAGGAGCACGGTCCCTCCTAGGAATCTGGTGTATCTGACACTCCGGACAGGATTGACAGAAACGCCGGACCTCCTCATTAATTCCCGGCCTATAAAAGCGGAGCTTAATCGTCTCCAGTGTCTTTTCGGCCCCGAGGTGGGCGCCAAGGAGGTGAGTGTGTGCTAACTCGCATACCTCCCGCCAGAAGGTATGCGGGATTAGCAGCAACTTCCGCACCTCGCCCCCATGGGTTGCCACCCGGTACAGCAGATCATTTTCAAGGACGAAAAAGGGCTCCCGTGGCGTGGTACCGTCGGCTAGTGAGCTATTAGGCAAAACAACAGCATTCCGGGCAAAACGCAGGGAGTCATCATTCCACTGCTCCCTCTTAATTGAGGCTGGCGTGGACCGGAATTGGTGGTCCAGGATGCTGAGAGGGTCTTGTGACCTGGCCCCCCGGAAGAGTTCCCTGGCTAGTCCATTCCCCGGCGGAGTCCTCCGGGTCCGAGTCCATAGCCGCTGGTACGTCTCCCGAAGCACCAGCGTCACTAGGGCCTGCCCTTATGCACGGCGTGGAGACCGCGGGAGGGGCCCCTTTCCCCTGCATCACTAGATGCAACAAGGCCCCGGGAGCAGTGGGGTCTTACCGCTAATTCTTTTGACCAGTCTTGTCCCAAAATCACTGGATAGGGGGGTTCAGGCAGCACAGCGACCGTCAATTGGGTTATTTCCCCCTTCCAAGTGATATAACACTGCGCGGAACGATATGACTTGGTCCCCCCATGTACACAAGTGACCAATAAATGTTCTTTCCGCCATTGTCGGCAAAGACCAAACGGCGAGCTACAATGGTAATGTTGCTGCCGGAATCGAACAAAGCCACCACTGAGTGCCCATTCACCAACACTACTCCCGTGTTCGGAGTCGCCAAGGGATGCGGCGGGGTACAGTACCTCTCCAGGGTCGTCCAGGTGCAGTCCATGGGCTCCGCCATGGTGTTGAGGGGACAGGTTGGTAGCAAGTGGCCGGTCTCGCCACACTTGTAACAGCGCGGCGGGACCGGTTTCTCTCTGGGCCTCGGCGGCGCTTCCGCAGCGCGACGAGGGGCTCGGGGTGGGCCGCCCGACCCTGTCGGTTCCCACAAGCAGACCCTCCTGGCCCCCCGGCTCGGAGGACCGCGAGCTGACACTCCAGAACGTCCAAGAGACCTGGCATGTCCTTGTAAGCGTGCCCCCGGACCTGCTGGGCAAGGGCACTGGGCATTGCGTTAACCAGGCCTTCACAGGCCACCTGCTCAACAACTCTCCGAGCCTGGGGTCCTTCTGGCGTAGCCAGCCCCCATTTTGCCCCAGAACTCGAACGCCTGGGCGCGCAGGCTTTTCAGGGTCAAATGCCCAGTTTTGCCACTCTGATACCTGCTGGCCCGGAGTGATGCCGTAGCGCGCCAAGATCTCAGGCTTCAGGAGGTCATAGCGTGCCTCCTCCTCAGGGAGGTCATAGTAGGCAGCCGCCTTCAGGAATGGCGCCAGAATGGGCGCCCACTCGGACGCTGCCACTGTTCCGGGTGGCCGGTCAAAAATGCTGGCCTCCGCCGCCGGTCATTGGCACCGAGGCGTCAGTTTAGGCGGGTCTGGCCGGGCTCTCTGGGCCTCTACCAACCTGGCCTTGGTAGCCTCCAGCTCCCTGGTGGTTGCGGCTTGCGCTTGCTGCAGGGCCTGGAGCTGGGCATTCATACCCTGCAGCACGGTGTTAAGGTCCTGTCCCTCTGTCATTCTTCGGGATCCTCTATCCTGCCGACTACGCCACTGTAAAATACGCAACAGGAGACAGCATAAAGTTTTGGGGTCCGCCAGCCCCGTATATTGTACAGAAAATAATATTTCGAAAGTCAAGTTATGCAACAAAATAAACATTCATATTCACACATATTTTATTGGGGAGGAGCCGGAAGTGGAGGAATGCTGGGAAGGACCGTGAGGGAGGCTGGGAAGGGTGACGTCAGGGCAAGATGGTGGAGGAAGGGCGGAAGTGCCGCACTGCGGTCAAACTCGGCTATGAGGGAGGGAGGTCCTTTTTCCTGTGAGAAA
>NC_053157.1:226695800-226710917 GCF_016835505.1 Polypterus senegalus | reverse complement strand
ATGATGATGGCGTATGCACCCAAAAAGAAGAAGACTTTGATTTCAGTCTGCAACAGCCAGTGTAAAATTTTGCTACCTGTAAAAGATAGCGCTGAAGGCTTATAAGCAGACACACAAACGCTGGGGAATCATGTCTTCTTGGTATCTTGTTGTCACTTGAATTTTTTGTTATTCAGTTTTATTCTTGAATAAAAGCACACTTGTTTCATTATACCTTTGCAAAAGTGTTTATTTTATATTTCAGTAACTACTTCAATGAGATCAAATCTGTCCCTGCCTCTTTCGCACTTGCACACACACATTCAAACGTGAAAAGTCACTATTTGAACACACGTCAATTGAACATTTTTCTTCTTTCAATCTTGCCTGTACTCCGTGTTATGGTGCATGGTACTGAAAATGCAGCCAGACTTCTTCTGTTTGGGTGTATACACCATCAGCATGGGACTGCCAGATCTACACTGTATTTTGGATAGTCTGATAGTGGTCACAGGATATTTATATCTTTGATTGTAAGTACTGCACAAAGTTCTGAGCCAGCATCAACCACAGCACCAAATGTGGTCATAGCTGCTCTTGTGAAAAGAACACCAACTACTAACTTTTACAAATAGCCAAAATTTACACTGGGTGTTATAGACTAAAATCAAAAGTATATTTTTATTATATTACAGTAATAATAATAGCAGCTTACTACTCAAACTACAGAGTGGCCAGACTCGAACCTGGAACCTTTTGGTTATAAGACAGCAGTTCATACCTCTGCACCATCCAAGAATACGTGTTATCTTTCTGTCGATTGACATTTAACTCATTGACAGCAACATGAAAATGAAATGATTTTTTTTTTCTTACTTTGGTTATATTCTTGCCTTGCATTAACATTCATCCTACACTTACACAGATCGTTGTTGACATGGAACACACATGAAATGCATGTGTTCCAAATAATAATATACTAGCAGAATACCCGCGCTTCGCAGCGGAGAAGTAGGGTGTTAAAGAAATTATGAAAAAGAAAAGCAAACATTTTAAAAATAACGTAAGATGATTGTTAATGTAATTGTTTTGTCATTGATATGAGTGTTGTTGTCATATCTATCTATTTATATCTATCTATATACATATATATATATATAAAATACCTGCATTGGCAGTGGAGAGTAAAAGAAAAGGAAACATTTTAATAATAACGTAACATGATTGACAATGTAATTGTTTTGTCATTGTCATGAGTGTTGCTGGCATATATATACATATACACACACAGACACATATATACATATATATACATATATATACACATACTGTATATATACACACACACACATATATACATATATACACATATACATATCTACATATATACTGTATATACACATATATATACAAATCTACATATATATCTATATATATATATATGTATTAGGGGTGGGACTCGATTAAAAAATTAATCCAATTAATTAGAGGCTGTGTAAGAATTAATCTTGATTAATTGTATGTAATTACACCGCATATTTGCCCCAAATGCAAATGTTTTTTTTTATTTAAAAGGGTTTTAGTGGGTGACAGAATCAAATAATAGACATGGACATGAATATTGTAAACTGAAGCTGTTTTAATTTCTGAAAAAAAAGCTTTAAACTGCATTTGAATTCAAAACAGAAACAAAAATATCATCCCTGGTTAAAATTGGGCAGACTTAAAAATAAAGTGGTAGTTTAAGTACTTTAAGTACATTTTCAGAATAGTATTGTCTTTAAATAATAATAACCAAAATTTCAACATAAAGTGCAGTTTTTCTTCTTAAAAAAATAAGTCAGAAACATAAAAGGTAATTTGACCAACTTAATCTTTAAACTCTGAGTAACATTAGCCAAAATTATTTTGTACATTAGGCTAAAACAGTGTGATCATTGAACATTTTGTAATTAGATGTAATTAGAATTACTAACGGTCACGGAAGTCCAATGATCCCCAGTAAGAGCCACAAAGTCCGCTTTCTGTAATGCATCTAATTTTGCTTGCTTTTCAGTGTGCACAAAACCATGCTTTTATCAAGGCTTACGCTCGGGTATTCGAAATGATCAGTCGTAGGAAAGCGCTTTATTCCGACTCTAACATTTTTGTAGCTGTGATGTGTGCATCAGTGTAATGGATGTACCAGGAAATCATGCATTGACAAAAGTTCCCGTTTGCTTGGAATTGAAAGTGTGATTAAATGCTTATTTTTAAGCGTTATGGAGTACATGCATCGAAGCTTCTCAGCTGTGCTTGTGCTAAGAAAGGGAAAATTTTAAAAATAGCGTAACATGATTCTGCGTTAACCTAATATTTTTTCATACGTCCTAAACCAAGGAGATGCGAAGGTAAAATGAATCGGGTAGTGCGCGTACATAGTCAGTACATCCCTCTCTGGGAATCGAACCTCGAATGTGCGTTAGAGGCTTAAGACTCTACAATTGCGCCACAGCGTGTGGCTTGTCTATGCTAAAGTATGTATTGTAGATCGGGGTATATATATATACATTTATATATATACCCGCGTATCGCAGTGGAGAAGTAGAAGTTATGAAAAAGAAAAGGGAACATTTTAAAAATAACGTAACATGATTGTCAATATACAGTAATTGTTTTGTGAGTGTTATTGAATGTTGCTGTCATCAAGGATTTGATTATCATTATTTCTTTCAATCAGGCTCGTATTTGTAGGATGTGTTGTGTTCAAGTTACATTCCGTGTTTGTCAATCGTTGTAAAGATAAGAGGTTTCATTCATCGATTAGTTCCTTACTGCATCAATAAACAGCTCGTCTTCCTCTTTATCTGAGATGTGACAAACTGCATGCACAGGTTTTTTTTACACTGTCTTCCTTTAGCAGGACATTCACTTTTTCCACCGTGTGCTTTGTTTCGCAGTAGCTGCACTTATGAATATGATTGTATGTATAAGGCGCTTCATATTTTTTGCTGCCTTCTCAATTGTGTAATTCGGTTTTGTTCAGCACTCTTTGGAACTGTTGCTTTTGTCTGTGCACTGCGTCAGTTCACGTGAGCCGCTTGGTGTTCTTGCATCGAAGGTTCCCAGCTGTACTGGTGCCATCTCGTGTAATGTCAGCTAAGACCCGCACTTAAAAGTTTCTCTCGCAGTTTCAATGAGTTTGTGCCAAACACCACCCTGACCATCTCATCTTCCTCTGCATAAGCACAGTCCTTCACCCGTGAATATTTACCGGCAGTGTTTGTATTGGATTGCCGCTGATGGACGACTTTATATGGGCAGGCACTAAATTACAACCGCTAGTGGCAGCCTGTCTATGAACTTAATTTAATATAAACTTACGGTTCACGCCGTGCTTTGTTTCCGCAGTAGCTGTACTTATGAATATGCTTGTATGCATCATTTGCTTCATAATGTTTTTCTGCCTTCTCAATTGTGAAATGGCGTTTTGTGCTCATCGCTGTTTGGAGTTCTTCCTTGTTCTCTACGTACTTACGTAGGAGGCGTGATGATGTCACACGAAACTCCAAACCCCCACGGCCATCTCCAGCTCAAGACTCCATTACATTATATGGAGAAAAATAGCTTCCAGTTATGACCCTTACGCGTAGAATTTCGAAATGAAACCTGCCCAACTTTTGTAAGTAAGCTGTAAGGAATAAGCCTGCCAAATTTCAGCCTTCTACCTACACGAGAAGTTGGAGAATAAGTGATGAGTGAGTGAATGAGTGAATGAGTGAGTGAGTGAGAGCTTTGCCTTTTATTAGTATAGATTATTTAGCCTATACAACTCCAGGCACCTTACACGCAAATAAAGAGCCTTGAGCTGGAAGAACTTTTTGCCCGAGTTGAGCTCCGTCGGTGGGGGGGATGGGATAGAAGGCTGCTTATTTTGATCGACATATTTGCCAAACAAAAGACGCTGATAAGGAGAGGTGCGACGGAATTTAAGGTGGCCCAGGATTACAAGTTTTTTCGTAGGCTACAGGGATTCCAGTGTTAATAAAACTAAATTCAACCCCTACCCAAGAAAAAAGAGCAGGCCAACAGCCAGAGCAAAACTTTAGAGTTAGAAAAGAGGGAAGAGAGTCTTTTTCCCCAATATAAATGCTTATTTTAAAATGTTATTGATTAGATCTTGCCAGGTCTTAAAAGTTTTGAACAAATCCTTTAAGTGAAAATTTGATTTTATCCAATTTTAAATAGTATATATTATCAGTTTCCCTCTGACTTAAAAGAGGTGGGCTAGGATTTTTTCAGTTGACCAAGATAAGATTGTGTGCCAATAGTGAAATAAAGGCAATTACAGTTTGTCCACTTTAAGCCCATCTGGGAGTACACCAAACACACCTATTATTGGTGATTGTGACACCAAGGCAGTCTGAAAGGCATTTAAAAATTTTTGCTCCTGAATGTTGTTCATTTGGTGCATGCCCAAAACATGGCCTAGTGAGGCTGGAGCTCAATTGCAACATTTGTGGGTTGGGTCTTGTCCTGGAAATATTTTGGACAATTTTAAACAAGATAGATTTGTTATATAAAAGATTTAAATTTTAATAATTGTATGCTTTGCACATATGGAGCTAGAGTGAATTATATGCATGGATGCCTTCCACTTCTTTTCTGAAATATTAAGTAAGAGATTTTTTTCGCATTGTACTCTAGAATCTTTGAATGGAAGGGACTTTAAAATGTTTTATATATTACTAGCAAAATACTTCGCGCTTCGCAGCGGCGAAGTACTGCCTTAAAATTTTTATTAAGAAGAAAATTAAACCTTTTTAAACCGAGGGAAAATGTACCAATTATTATTTGTTAAGGATCTCTTTGTATACCACATTGTCAGTTCGGCCCTCCAGTTGTAATATGACCAAGCTGTGTGCTGAGCTTACTCTTGAGCATGCAATGTACAGTTGGCCATGTGAAAAGTAATCTTGTCTCAAATCTCACAGCTTGGATAGCTGCTGTCATAATCAGTTTGAGTTTCATGGTTTGTTTCAATTACGACAGTATTTGCAGGACTTGTGTTGAAGTGACATTCGGCATCTGTCAAGCGTTGTAAGCACACAACCGGTTTCATCGATAACGTCACATCCAGCTTTTGAGAGTTTAAACATTCATAAACATCAAAGTGTCCACTACTGAAATCGTCATCTGAAGATATTTAAAAGCATTGGCGGTTGTCGAAAGGTGTAAAATATTTAGCCATTTCGGTACACTTGAAAGCGACAACTGAACAATTCAGCAGCAGCCATCAACTCACATGCAGAACCATAGGTGAAGGGCTTAAGCATTTCACTCTTATAGTGCTCCTGTGTAGTATAATTATCTCCTGTACCGTCATCAGTCCACACCTTGAACCTTTCCCAGTCATTCAATACATAAGACACAATGTTCCTCCGGATATCAAGAGTGAGCCTGATATGGCCGTGCAATATGTAACAAAGAGAATGGAAAAGGTAGGTAGGTGCCATCTCCGGGCATGGAAACCACTCGGTAAGTGACAGTTCTTTGATCAATGGTGATCACCTCGATAGACATGTTAATCGGGGTACAGTTGGAACGATAAAGGAAATGGGTACCTGAACAATGTAAAGTAAGTCTAAAATACCTACACAATAACTACAATCATTATAAATGAACAATAAAACAGCAGAGAAGTGGATTAAATAAAAAGGCTGTAGTTATCAGCAGGGAGACGTGAATCCCGTGGCGAAGCAAGGAAGGGAATGTAGAGACCGGAGCGATGGACGGCCTTATATAGGCAGGCAGCCAACAATGTGGGAGGCATTGGGATGGGGGACCCAACGCAGCCTCACACGGTGACTGAGCTGCAGGCTATGGATGTATATATGTACGTAAGTAGGATTCAGTTAGCGTTGGGAACCCGCGTACAAAATTTCTTGAAGATGGGCCCATAAGTAACAAAGACCATTGGAAATTTCAATATGGCGGCCGACAGTGGCGTCATACCACCGAAATAAGTATGCACATTGGTTTCGGTTAGCGCAGGGAAGCCGCCTACCAAATTTTGTGAAGATGGGGCCATAAATAAGAAAGTTCAACATGGAGGACGTTGTCGACCGTTATGACCATTCCGCGTAGAATTTCGAAATGAAACCTGCTTAACTTTTGTAAGTAACCTGTAAGGAATGAGCATCCCAAATTTCAGTCTTCTACCTACACGGGAAGTTGGAGAATAAGTGACGTTGGAAAGTTCAATATGGCGGCTGACAGTGGCATCATACCACCGAAATAAGTATTTACATCGGTTTCAGTTAGCGCAGGGAAGCTGCCTACCAAGTTTTGTGAAGATCGGGCCATAAATAAGAAAGTTCAACATCGCAGACGTTGTCGACTGTTATGACCGTTACATGTAGAATTTCGAAATGAAACCTGCTTAACTTTTGTAAGTAAGCTGTAAGGAATACGCCTGCCAAATTTCAGCCTTCTACCTACACGGGAAGTTGGAGAATTAGTGATGAGTGAGTCAGTGAGTGAGTGAGCCAGTCAGTCAGTGAGGGCGTTACCTTTTATTAGTATAGATAGAAATACTGTCTGAATCTTCAAGACTGATAAATATTTCTTCTGGAATAGAAATAGGTGGGAGGTGAAGAAAATCAGGTAGATTCCATTTAGCAAAGCTTCTAATTTGGAAGTAGTGGAAAATTGTGTTGATGGGATGTTAAATTTGAAGTATTATTGTCTGTAGGATGCAAATACATTATCTATGTACAAGTCTCTAAGTCTGTTAAATCAGTGTTTTCCAAACATTAAATAACTGTGTAAGTTTGAGTGGGTGGAAAAGGTGGTTATTGTGTAGAGGTGCAACAGATACAAGTGTTTCCTACATTGATTCCATATTCTGAGTGAATGAAGGACAATTGGATTATTAGTGTATTGACAATAATTTATATTTACTGGGATACAAAGTAAGGAATATAGAAACATACTGAAGGATTTTAAATTAGATTTATATTTACTTGTGATATTTACCCCTAGGTATTTAAACTGATCTGAATTTGATAAATAGGAAAGTGTCAAGTATAATATTGTGAACTGGAAAAAGCACACTTTTATTGAAATTCATTTTCAGTACAGATATATTTTGGAATTTTTCTATTGCTGTTAAGACTGCTGGCACAGAATATTTTGGGTCTGATTATAGAGTACAATATTATCTGCATATAGTGATATTTTCTGTTCAAGTTCTTTTCTGATAATCTCTTTATTTCAAATGCATTTCAAAAGTGAACAGCCAATGACTCAATGGCAATTGCATAGAGCTGTGGTGATAGGGGCATCCTTGTCTAGTACTTATAGTTCGAAATATTCTGAGGTAATGCTGTTAATACAAAACAAAGCTTCTGGACTGGTATATAGTAATTCAATTAATGTACATATATTTGGGCCGAAACCAGGTTTGTGTAATATTGTGAATAGGCAGTCACATTCAAAAATATCATATTTTTTCCTTCATTCAAAGATAAGATCTCTTAGGTGTTAGACTTTATGGGTGAATATATTAAATTAAACAGGCATTGAAGATTGTAAGCTAAGTAGTTGCCTTTAATAAATATGGTTTGGACTTTTACAGCTTTTACAATCCTAGCTAGAACTTTGGAGAGTATCTTAAAATCATCATTAAGAAGTGACATTGGTCTGTATGATGCACACAGTGATAAGTCCTTATTTTTCTTAGGTAAGACAGTTATTAATGCTTGGTGAAAACATTGACATGGAATTTTATTGTCTCTTAATTTAATTTTTTATATGTATTTCAAAAGGGTAGCCATCAGGGCCTGCAGCTTTCCCACTTGGAAGTCAGTTTATAGCGTCTAGTAATTCTGGGAACATCAGAGGTTTATCCAGTTCCTCTGCACTGAGATTATCTAGCTGTGGTATCTGTAATGCATCAAAAACTCATTAGATTGTGTCATGTATTCTTTAAACTGTGTAGAATATAAGGATTTATAGTACTTGTAAGAACCAATCTTCAGAAAGTTAAAGCTTTCAGTTAAGCTCTTATTAGTGTTAAGCTTAATTTGAATAGAATTTAATTTTCTTTCATAGTAATAGAGAATGGTATTGCCTTTACCCCCTGTAAGTTAATAAGAGATTGAACTTTCTTAGTATAACTAAGATATAGTGTGTTAATTGAGTCAGTTGTTGTTCAGAATAGATCCCATTGCTAGCAGGGGCAGAAATTCCCATTTACAGCATAGAAATGGGATAGCATACAGTTTTCAGACCGTTTAGAAATGGTTGAACTGCTTATGAGATAAAGGGGATTATCAGAGAAGGACTTGAACAGAAAATGTCTCTACATGCAGATGATATGGTCCTGTATACATGAGACCCACAAAATACGGTGCCTGCAGTCCTAACAGCATTTAGGGATTTTTTTCTCCCTAAATAATAAAAACCATCATTTAAAACTGCATTTTGTGTTTACTTGTGTTATATTTGACTAATGGTTAAATGTGTTTGATGATCAGAAACATTTTGTGTGACAAACATGCAAAAGAATAATCAGGAAGGGGGCAAATAGTTTTTCACACCACTGTATATAAATGATTTAGGTAGGAATATACGTAACAAGATGGTTCATTTTTCTGATGATATCAAGATAGGTGGATTAGCAGATAATTTTTAATCCGCTATATCATTACCAGAAGGACACGGATAGCATACAGGCTTGGGCAGATTTGTGGCAGATGATGTTTAATGTCAATAAATGTAAAGTATTACACATTGGAAGTAGAAATGTTAGGTTTGAATATACAATGGGCAGTCTGAAAATCGAGAGTATACCTTATGAGGAGGATTTAGGAGTCACAGTGGACTCTAAGCTATCGACTTCCCAACAGTATTCAGAAGCCATTAAGGTAAACAGAATGTTAGGTTATAGAGCACGATGTGTGGAGCAAGATTATTATAGTTAACGAAAACTAAAATCAAAACTGAAACTATTATTAAAAAAACACTTTTGAAAACTGAAATAAAATAATTATCAAAACCGAAATGAAAAACTAAATATAAACAAAACTATTAAAGTAGCCGGAAAGACTAACTGAAATAAAATAATCATTTACTAAAAATATTTTTAGTTTTTGTTTTTGAATGAATATTCTTGTCGTTAGTCTTTAATCCTTGTAACTTTTAACTCTAAAACAGAAAGTAATCCACCATGAGCCACACGCATATATTCATCCAGTAAATGACAGCTGGTGACGGAGGGCAGGTGTTCACACAGCATTTGTGGTGACAGAGCAAGCTGAATACGGGCACGTAAAATAGAAAGTGATTTACTGTTCTGTATTTCTTTGTGGCTGTTGTATATCAAGATGTAATTCACATGCCTGAAATTGGAATGTGCTGGTCAAAAACTTTACCATATGGACAGAAAAATCACAAGTGACTAACACTTCAGTTTATTTTTCAGGTGCCTGCTTTTTTTGACAGTAATTCACCTGCCACTTTGTACAGGAGAAATCGTTTTTACTCTCTCATATGCGAAGTATGAGAAAGTATAGTCTTCTTCTTTTGGCTGCTCCCGTTAGGAGTTGCCACAGGGGATCATCTTCTTCCATATCTTTCTGTCCTCTGCATCTTGTACTCTGTACTAATTTCTAATCCTATCTATCCTTGTCACATCCAGTGCAAATCTTAGCACTTCATCCAACTCACTCCAAAAATCTTCTTTCTCACCCATTGCACACCCAACTTGTGGTGCATATGCACTAACAGCATTCATCAGCACACCTGCAATTCCCAGTTTCATAATCATTATTCTGCCTGAAACTCTTTTCACCTCCAAAACACTCTTGACATGTTGTTCCTTCAGAATAACTCCTACCCCATTTCTCCTCCCATCCACACCATGATAGAACAATTTGTAATCATTAAACGTCCATCATTCTCAGAGATATTGTGGCAAGGTGTTCCTCGAAATTTAATGGATCTTTCAGGCAATTCAGAACAGAATGAAGCGGAATGTTTACTGACTGTGATGATATCTTGCACTGTCACTTAGTAGAATTTTCCAGATTTACGTAAAGTACACATGCAAGTATAAACAGTACAATGCTTGCATAGCAGTAGCATCTGCTGGAGCATGCATAGCATTATACTTATATTCATACTCAGGGTCATATTCTTCACTTGCTTTGTTCAAATGGTTTGAATAATGGCTCTGTCTTAGGTTCACTCTCTGGTATTTCTGATCATAAGCTTATTGAAGTAACTTTAGTATTATTACCACTACATCTGTCAAGAAAAAGTCTGTCTTCTATCTCAACATTAGGTCTGTTAATTCTGATTTGCTTGCTGCTTCCCTTCTGTCTTCGTCTCTTTCTGAATTGCATAGTCTTCCCACTCCTGAAAACATTGTTTCCCTTTATAACAGCATGTTAGCAGCATGTAAAGCATTTTGAGCTACATTGTTTGTATGAAAATGTGCTATATAAATAAATGTTGTTGTTGTTATGAAAGCCACTAGCTGGCATCTTGAATGGCTTTATGAGAAAATGGGCCTCATGGTTCATTCACAGCTTTACACTGAACACATACTTAAATATAGGGATGCCCTTAACACTGCTCGCTCTAGCTATTATTCCTCTCTCATACTGTAATTGGTGCTAAGACTAGGCCTAGAACTCTTTTTATAACTGTTAATAAACTCCTCCAACCCCCTCCTCTAGCATGCCCCAATACAGCTGAACAGTGTCAGGATTTCTTACATTTCTTTAATACCAGAAATGACCAGATCTATCACAGTTTCCCCTCCACACCTCAATCACTCACTCATTCTGATCTGCCATCTCCATCATCAAGTCTCACTTGTTTCTTCCCTGTTGACTCTCTTGCCATCTCTAAACTTATTAATACGTCTAAATCCTCCTCCTGTCTGCTTGATCCTGCCCCCACTTTTCTGCTTAAGACATTCTTATCCATAATTAGTATTCCTGTTGCCTTACTGGTAAATGCATGTTTCATTTGAGGTTTTGTCCCTACTGCCCTCAACTGCTGCATTTACCCCAATCCTTAAAAAACCTGATCTGGATCCTTCCTTTCTCTCCTGTTGCATCTCTAATCTCCCTTTTTTGGCTAAGGTGATTGAACATGTGGTTGCTACACAACTCAATGCTTTTCTTCTAGATAATACAGTGGAACCTCGGTTTGCGAGTAACTTGGTTTACGAGTGTTTTGCAAGACGAGCTAAATTTTTTAATAAATTTTGACTTGATAAACGAAGCGAGGTCTTGCAATATGAGTAGTATGAATACGCTTTGTCTGCTGAGCGTCATGTGATCACAACTGAGCTGATGGTTCTTCTCGTGTGCGCGGGTGTGTGTGAGTGTCGCTCGCTCGTGTGTGTGTGTGTGTGTGTGAGTGAGTGAGTCTCTCTCGCATGCATGTGTGAGAGAGTCTCGTGTGTGTGTGAGTGAGTGAGTCTCTCTCGCATGCATGTGTGAGAGAGTCTCGTGTGTGTGTGTGTGTGTGTGTGTGTGTGTGTGTGTGTGTGTGTGTGTGTGTGTGTGTGTGTGTGTGTGTGTGTGAGTGAGTGAGTGAGTGAGTGAGTGAGTGAGTGAGAGTCTGTCTCTCGCACACGCTGTGTCTCTCTCTCTCTCTCTCTCTCTCTCGTGTGTGTGTGTGTGGTGTGTGTGGTGTGTGTCTGTGACTCTCTCGCGCATGTGTGTCTCTCGTGCGCGCGTGTGTGTGTGTCTCTCTGCTACAGCGCTGGGAGACTGCGATTGCTTTGGGACGTTCTTCCACGTGTTGTCCCATTGGGTGGAATCCCACAAGAGTTTAGAAAGTCACTCACACCAGCCATGACTCTTTTCAAAGGTAAAGTGCAGATTAATTTGTATTATGTGTTTTCACTTTATATTTTGTATTAATCATTTTTATATGAATAGTTTTGGGTTGTGGAACGAATCATCTGAGTTTCCATTATTTCTTATGAGGAAATTCACTTTGATATATGAGTGCTTTGGACTGCGAGCATGTTTCCGGAATGAATTATGCTCGCAAATCGATGTTCCACTGTACACTCTATGAGCCTTTTCAGTCTAGCTTTCGTACAGAGCACAGTACCGAGACAGCTTTTCTCCATGTAGTCAATGATCTTCTCTGGTCTCGTCTCTCTGCTGTAGGCATCTCTGGCTTAGCCCTTCAATGGCTCACATCATATCTTTCTAATAGGCAACAGTTTTTCACACTCAGCCGATATAAATCCTCCACCTCACCTGCGTTGCATGGTGTCCCTCAGGGTTCAGTCCTTGGGTCATTACTTTTTCTACTTTATATCCTTCCTTTTGTTCAGATTATTCATAGACATGGTCTTAACTTCCACTGTTATGCAGACGATATACAGTTATATCTTAGTACAGGCTCACCTACAGATTCACCTCCCAGCACACTCACTGACTGCATCACTGATCTTAAGCTATGGATAGAAAATAACTTTCTCAAACTTAATGCTAATAAAACTGAAGTGTTACTGGTAGGTTCAAAATCCCATCTTTCTAAGGCATCCAGTTTCTCTATTTCTGTTGATGGTACACTTGTCGAACCTGATCCTGTTGTTAGAAATCTTGGTGTTTTGTTTGATTCCTCACTTAACTTTGAGCTACACATTAGGTCTCTTTCCAAAATTTCATTCTATCATCTCTATAACATTGCCAGCTCAAACTCTGGTTCATTGTTTCATAATGTCTCACATTAATTACTATAATTCCCTCTTAATTGGCCTTCCTGCAAAATCTATACAGAAGCTACAGTATATTCAGAACTCCGCAGCTAGAGTCCTCACCCACACAAAGCATTTTGCTCACATCTCCCCTGCTCTCTCCCAGCTTAACTGGTTATCGGTTCCATCAAGGATTAAATTCAAGATTCTGCTTCTCACCTTCAAAGCCCTACATAGCCTTGCCCCCCTCTACCTCACTCAGCTACTATCTCCTTACACTCCTTGTCACTCTCTTAGGTCCTCGAGCAGTAATCTTCTTACTGTCCCACGCACCAGACTCTCCACCCTGGGAGGCAGGTCCTTCAGTGCTATAGCCCATCAACTCTGGAACTCTCTACCTCAGTCTCTCTGAGATTACTCCTCTTTCTGCACTTTTAAATCTCAACTGAAAACTTTCCTCTTCAAGGAACTTTTGTCATCAGTGTAATTTTTTTTTTTTACACAGTCGCTCTGTAAAGTGACCTTGGGTTTGTGAAAGGCACTCAATAAAGCGACCTTGGGTTTGTGAAAGGCTCAATAAATGTAACTTATAATAATAATAATAATAATAATAATAATAATATAATAAGTATAAAACCGGCCTAATAAGAGCCCTGTTCTTCCTAAGCCCCCATGATTTTCATGATCACACTTGTCAGAACACAGTAGAATCTGTTTTCTGATTCTTTTCAGGGATGCCGATGGCAAAATTCCATTTATAAATTGTATGAGCTTGAGAGGGAATCAGAGATCAATATGGATGGTAAAAAATAACAGAGCCCAGTATGGGACATTTTTGAATGCAATATTGAAGGCATTCATTATAAGTACATTGTCTTGGAGCAGGACATGTCGTGTGCTGTAGACGTTCAGAGTAAAAAGCCCTCAAACTTTAAAATTCACCTAAATTTCATTACACATTGGCCCATTCTGATTAATAAAAGGAAAAAATAAAAAGTGGCAACTGTCAACACAGATTTATTCAGCACAAATGACACAGAAAATATATTTAAAAATTATAAAATTATGTAGAATTATTCATATTCAGTATCTGGTTTTGATTCTGCATGTTTTAATCAGACAAAAAAGAAAACCAGATAGTATACCATGTAATGTAGTAAGCTTCCACTAACATTAAACTCATATCCGGATCCGTTAAGTGTGCAGTTCTCTCTGATTGTGACACAAAACTAAACTCCATAGGCGTTCCATGTCATAATTACTAAAACTAAAGCTAGGGTGTTATACTGTGTTAGCCATTATGAATGTAGTGAGAAGTCAATCGTGCCTTAAGAAGGGGCCTGGGTTGTCTTGCAAGCTTGCAGATTGTAATCTTTTTTGTTACCCAATAAAAGGTGTCATTTTGCTTGACTGCTCACTACATAACTAAAATTGAAACTAATAGATATAAAAATAAAATAGAAATGTCTTTCTGAAAAAAGACTAAATTAAAACTAAAAATACATGATGAAGGAAAACTAAACTAAATTTCCAAGTAAGGTCAGAAAAGGTCTCAAGAGGAGTCAGATGAGGTGGCTCGGGCAGCTGATCAGGATGCCTCCTGGACGCCTCCCCTGGTGAGGTGTTCCGGGCACGTCCAACCGGGAGGAAGCCCCGGGGAAGACCAAGGACACGCTGGAGGGACTATGTCTCAGGTTGGCCTGGGAACGGCTTGGGATTCTCCTGGAAGAAGTGGCCGGGGAGAGGGAAGTCTGGGCTTCTCTGCTCAAGCTACTGCCCCTCGCGACCCGACCCCAGATAGCGGAAGAGGATGGATGGATGGATGAAGGTCAGAAAAATCTAGAAATAAAAACTAATATAAAAAGACAAAAATATAATAACCTTGGTGTGGAGTACAAGTCCAAGGAAGTTATGCCCAAACTTTATAACACACTGGTGAGACCTCATCTGGAGTACTGTGTGCAGTTTTGGTCTCCAGGCTACCAATAGGATATAGCAGAGTTAGAAAATGTCCAGAGAAGAGCAACTAGGCTAATTACAGGGCTACAGGGTATAAATTACGAGGAAAGATTAAAAGAGCTGACCCTTTTCAGTTTAAGCAAAAGAAGACTAAGAGGTGACATGATTGGTGTTTAAAATTATTAAGGGAATTAGTACAGTGGATCGAGACTGTTATTTTAAAATGAGTTCGTCAAGAACACCGACACACAGTTTGAAAATTGTAAAGGGAAGATTTTGCAGGAGGAAGTTTTTCTTTATACAGAGAATGATAGACACTTGGAATAAGCTACCAAGGAGTTTGGTAGACAATAAGACTTTAGGGACTTTCAAAATTTGACTTGATGTTTTTTTGAAAGAAATAAGTGGATAGGACCGGTGTGGAAGAAAGACGTGAGGAAGACAAGAGTGCAATTAATCAATGT